>NC_088419.1:91718461-91828461 GCF_034236695.1 Oncorhynchus nerka | reverse complement strand
TAGATAGTAGAGTAGGCCAGTAGGTGGTAGAGTAGGCCAGTAGGTTGTAGAGTAGGCCAGTAGGTGGAATAGGCCAGAATATGGTAGAGTAGGCCAGTAGATAGTATAGTAGGCCAGTAGATAGTAGAGTAGGCCAGTAGATAGTAGAGTAGGCCAGTAGATGGTAGAGTAGGCCAGTAGATAGTAGAGTAGGCCAGTAGCTGGTAGAGTAGGCCAGTAGATAGTAGAGTAGAACCCGTAGATAGTAGAGTAGGCCAGTAGATAGTAGAGTAGGCCAGTAGATAGTAGAGTAGGCCAGTAGATGGTAGAGTAGGTCAGTAGATAGTAGAGTAGGCCAGTAGATGGTAGAGTAGATAGTAGAGTTGGCCAGTAGATAGTAGAGTAGGCCAGTAGATAGTATAGTAGGCCAGTAAGTGATAGAGTAGGCCAGTATGAGGTAGAGTAGACCAGTAGGTAGAATAGGCCAGTAGATGGTAGAGTAGGCCAGTAGATAGTAGAGTAGGCCAGTAGATGGTAGAGTAGGCCAGTAGGTGGAATAGGCCAGAATATGGTAGAGTAGATAGTAGAGTAGGCCAGTAGGTGGTAGAGTAGGCCAGTAGGTTGTAGAGTAGGCCAGTAGGTGGAATAGGCCAGAATATGGTAGAGTAGGCCAGTAGATAGTATAGTAGGCCAGTAGATAGTAGAGTAGGCCAGTAGATAGTAGAGTAGGCCAGTAGATGGTAGAGTAGGCCAGTAGATAGTAGAGTAGGCCAGTAGATGGTAGAGTAGATAGTAGAGTTGGCCAGTAGATAGTAGAGTAGACAAGTAGCTATGTGAGTAGGCCAGTAGATAGTAGAGTAGGCCAGTAGATAGTAGAGTAGGCCAGTAGATGGTAGAGTAGTCCAGTAGATAGTAGAGTAGGCCAGTAGATAGTAGAGTAGGCCAGTAGATGGTAGAGTAGGGCAGTAGATGGTAGAGTAGGGCAGTAGATGGTAGAGTAGGCCAGTAGATGGTAGAGTAGGCCAGTAGATGGTAGAGTAGGCCAATAGGTAGTAGAGTAGGCCAGTAGATGGTAGAGTAGGCCATAATATGGTAGAGTAGGCCAGTAGATGGTAGAGTAGATAGTAGAGTTGGCCAGTAGATAGTAGAGTAGGCCAGTAGATGGTAGAGTAGGCCAGTAGATGGTAGAGTAGGCCAGTAGATGGTAGAGTAGGCCAGTAGATGGTAGAGTAGATAGTAGAGTAGGCCAGTAGATAGTAGAGTAGATAGTAGAGTAGGCCAGTAGATAGTAGAGTAGGCCAGTAGATAGTAGAGTAGGCCAGTAGATGGTAGAGTAGGCCAGTAGATAGTAGAGTAGGCCAGTAGATGGTAGAGTAGTCCAGTAGATAGTAGAGTAGGCCAGTAGATAGTAGAGTAGGCCAGTAGATGGTAGAGTAGGGCAGTAGATGGTAGAGTAGGCCAATAGATAGTAGAGTAGGCCAGTAGATGGTAGAGTAGGCCAGAATATGGTAGAGTAGGCCAGTAGATGGTAGAGTAGATAGTAGAGTTGGCCAGTAGATGGTAGAGTAGGCCAGTAGATAGTAGAGTAGGCCAGTAGATAGTAGAGTAGGCCAGTAGATGGTAGAGTAGGCCAGAATATGGTAGAGTAGGCCAGTAGATGGTAGAGTAGATAGTAGAGTTGGCCAGTAGATGGTAGAGTAGGCCAGTAGATAGTAGAGTAGGCCAGTAGATAGTAGAGTAGGCCAGTAGATGGTAGAGTAGGCCAGTAGCTGGTAGAGTAGGCCAGTAGATAGTAGAGTAGAACCCGTAGATAGTAGAGTAGGCCAGTAGATAGTAGAGTAGGCCAGTAGATAGTAGAGTAGGCCAGTAGATGGTAGAGTAGGCCAGTAGATAGTAGAGTAGGCCAGTAGATGGTAGAGTAGATAGTAGAGTTGGCCAGTAGATAGTAGAGTAGGCCAGTAGATAGTATAGTAGGCCAGTAAGTGATAGAGTAGGCCAGTATGAGGTAGAGTAGACCAGTAGGTAGAATAGGCCAGTAGATGGTAGAGTAGGCCAGTAGATAGTAGAGTAGGCCAGTAGATGGTAGAGTAGGCCAGTAGGTGGAATAGGCCAGAATATGGTAGAGTAGATAGTAGAGTAGGCCAGTAGGTGGTAGAGTAGGCCAGTAGGTTGTAGAGTAGGCCAGTAGGTGGAATAGGCCAGAATATGGTAGAGTAGGCCAGTAGATAGTATAGTAGGCCAGTAGATAGTAGAGTAGGCCAGTAGATAGTAGAGTAGGCCAGTAGATGGTAGAGTAGGCCAGTAGATAGTAGAGTAGGCCAGTAGATGGTAGAGTAGATAGTAGAGTTGGCCAGTAGATAGTAGAGTAGACAAGTAGCTATGTGAGTAGGCCAGTAGATAGTAGAGTAGGCCAGTAGATAGTAGAGTAGGCCAGTAGATGGTAGAGTAGTCCAGTAGATAGTAGAGTAGGCCAGTAGATAGTAGAGTAGGCCAGTAGATGGTAGAGTAGGGCAGTAGATGGTAGAGTAGGGCAGTAGATGGTAGAGTAGGCCAGTAGATGGTAGAGTAGGCCAGTAGATGGTAGAGTAGGCCAATAGATAGTAGAGTAGGCCAGTAGATGGTAGAGTAGGCCATAATATGGTAGAGTAGGCCAGTAGATGGTAGAGTAGATAGTAGAGTTGGCCAGTAGATAGTAGAGTAGGCCAGTAGATGGTAGAGTAGGCCAGTAGATGGTATAGTATTCCAGTAGATGGTAGAGTAGGCCAGTAGATGGTAGAGTAGATAGTAGAGTAGGCCAGTAGATGGTAGAGTAGATAGTAGAGTTGGCCAGTAGATGGTAGAGTAGGCCAGTAGATAGTAGAGTAGGCCAGTAGATAGTAGAGTAGGCCAGTAGATGGTAGAGTAGGCCAGTAGATAGGCCAGTAGAGTAGTAGGCCAGTAGATGGTAGAGTAGGCCAGTAGATAGTAGAGTAGGCCAGTAGATGGTAGAGTAGATAGTAGAGTTGGCCAGTAGATGGTAGAGTAGGCCAGTAGATAGTAGAGTAGGCCAGTAGATAGTAGAGTAGGCCAGTAGATGGTAGAGTAGGCCAGTAGATGGTAGAGTAGGCCAGTAGATAGTAGAGTAGGCCAGTAGATAGTAGAGTAGGCCAGTAGATGGTAGAGTAGGCCAGTAGATGGTAGAGTAGGCCAGTAGATGGTAGAGTAGGCCAGTAGATGGTAGAGTAGGCCAGTAGATGGTAGAGTAGGCCAGTAGATAGTAGAGTAGGCCAGTAGATGGTAGAGTACGCCAGTAGATAGTAGAGTAGGCCCGTAGGTGGTAGAGTAGGCCAGTAGGATGTAGAGTAGATGGTAGAGTCGGTCAGTAGATAGTAGAGTAGGCCAGTAGATGGTGGAGTAGGCCAGTAGATAGTAGAGTAGGCCAGTAGATGGTAGAGTAGGCCAGTAGATGGTAGAGTAGGCCAGTAGATGGTAGAGTAGGCCAGTAGATAGTAGAGTAGGCCAGTAGATAGTAGAGTAGGCCAGTAGGTAGTAGAGTAGGCCAGTAGGTGGTAGGGTAGGCCAGTAGATAGTAGAGTAGGCCAGTAGGTGGTAGAGTAGGCCAGTAGATAGTAGAGTAGGCCAGTAGATAGTAGAGTAGGCCAGTAGGTGGTAGAGTAGGCCAGTAGATGGTAGAGGAAGTAGAGGAAGTACCATTTTGGAAAGAGACTGAATAAGCCGTGTCCTGGACTGTGTCTGTCTGAGCTTTTCTCTGCATGAAAGTTGTTTGTCATTCATTAGCATCCACATCATTATTTTGGGGTAGCGTCGATTGAATATCTGATTCAGCTAATGAATTTGGAGGATTAATTTCACTGCAACAATGCATCAATTGTTTCCAGTAAGGGATGAAGCAGAGGCGGAGGGGTGGGAGGGAGAGGGGGGTGCGTAGGGGACGAGACAGCTAGCGACAGCAAGCTTGCTTGGGTTTTTTTGCTCGGTAAACTGATCATACACAACATGTACTAATGCTGCTGTAGAGAAATCCATTGATCGGCAGTCCCGTGGCGTTTTGCTTTTCTAATGATATCTGAGACGCTGTTGAGTAATAGCAAAGGGGAGCGACTTCTCCCCAGCCCTCCAGAGCCATCTATTGTGGAAGGATAATAATAACTCTGGATTTGAGAAGTGAACTTTATGAAGGTTCTGTCTGGATGTAGGCAGAATTCCAAATGGCATTCTATTCCCTTTGACCAGGACCTATAGGGATCTGGTGAAAAGTAGTGCACTTTATAAGGGAACATGGTACCATTTGGGACATATCCTGGATGTGGGCTCAGAGCCTGAAACCACAGCTAGCATAGCGGTCTGACTGGGGTTGTGTTGTGTGTGTCGGTCTCAATCCATCTCTACAGAGGGAAGGACAGAGCAGGTTGAGGGAGGTTCCTGGACGGTGGGGTGGGGTGAGGGCCCTCGGGTGTCCCTGTATTAGAGCAGCTATGCATCACTATGGGTTTCTAAAGAATATGATCCATCTTGGGAGGGGACCATTGAGTGTTTAGAGATAAGAAGAATCTGATATTTGTCAAGAATCTTAAGTAGACTTGAAGGCAAGGAAGGATGGTTTTTAACACGATGACAGTACTGACCATCAAAACAAGCCTGTCAAAGATTATGCAAATTATGGACTAATGGTCAAAGAATGCTTTAATCATATTGTTCTAGAGTTTATGTCCATTCCTTGCCATTACTTCATAAAGGTGGGAGGAGGTTCCGTAAGTTAAACACATAACTGGGACAAGGAGCCTGCTTGTCTGTGTACTGTACATGAAGATGCAGAGAGATAGGGGCTACATGGTGACAGTGTTGCCAATGAGGGATTGGTGACAGCAGGGGCCCACACCCAACACACTTGTTCGCCAACACCCACCAGACATACACCTGACCTCCCTCTCTCTCTCTTTCTCACACTCATGCCCTTGGACCAGGCGACTGCATTGTGCTTCCTTCGGCCAATAAGGAAGAGTAAAATCCTGTTCAGAAACAGGTTAAAAACAGACCATTAAGTTTAACGAGCGTAACGCCTCGAAGGGACATATGCCACGCCACTGTGAAACTGTAATCGCTCATTTCAGGGAAGGTGAACAAGACACCAGTGGAACACTGGAAGATGGCTGCCAAAAAATCCCTCCTGTTTCTGTTTCAGACAGTGGATATGTCCCAAATTGTACCCGATTCCCTATATAGTGCACTACTTCTGACCAGAGCCCTACGGACCCTAGTTAAAAGTAGTTCACTAAAATAGGGAATAGGGTGGCATTTGGACGCATCCCAGTTCAGTTCTACGTGCTCCAGCAACATAATTATTTCACCAAACCCAGCCAAGCTTCTGGATCGACACCATAATTATTTCACCAAACCCAACCAAGCGTCTGGATCAACACCATTATTATTTCACCAAACCCAACCAAGCATCTGGATCAACACCATAATTATTTCACCAAACCCAACCAAGCGTCTGGATCAACACCATGTTATTTCACCAAACCCAGCCAAGCGTCTGGATCAACACCATAATTATTTCACCAAACCCAACCAAGCGTCTGGATCAACACCATAATTATTTCACCAAACCCAGCCAAGCGTCTGGATCAACACCATAATTATTTCACCAAACCCAGCCAAGCGTCTGGATCGACACCATAATTATTTCACCAAACCCAACCAAGCTTCTGGATCAACACCATAATTATTTCACCAAACCCAGCCAAGCGTCTGGATCGACACCATAATTATTTCACCAAACCCAACCAAGCTTCTGGATCGACACCATAATTATTTCACCAAACCCAGCCAAGCGTCTGGATCAACACCATAATTATTTCACCAAACCCAGCCAAGCGTCTGGATCAACACCATAATTATTTCACCAAACCCAACCAAGCTTCTGGATCGACACCATAATTATTTCACCAAACCCAGCCAAGCGTCTGGATCGACACCATAATTATTTCACCAAACCCAGCCAAGCGTCTGGATCGACACCATAATTATTTCACCAAACCCAGCCAAGCTTCTGGATCGACACCATAATTATTTCACCAAACCCAGCCAAGCGTCTGGATCGACACCATAATTATTTCACCAAACCCAGCCAAGCGTCTGGATCGACACCATAATTATTTCACCAAACCCAACCAAGTCACTGAGAGTGAGTTCTCAGAGGAGGGTTTCAATTCAGAAGAACGTTCCTGTTTCTAGTCATTAGAACAGTTCAGTTGAAGTGTTCTTCATTAAGCTGTTTATTATTTCATTTGGATCATTAGTCATAAATAGCTACATAATTGCAGTTATTAGTAGTTTAGCACAGTTCAGTTGCATTATATTCTCCTAAAAGCTGTACATGGTTCAATTAGCTGAAAAAATGTTAATTTGTCTAATTCACAAAGGCAGTGTAGCTATACAAGCAAACAAAATATGTACAGTATATTGAGGGTATTTTCAGTATGTTGCAGCTTTATAGGCCAAACCGTTGGGTGAATTTCACACAAAATATCTGTATGCGCCATTTCTGAAAAGAATAGGTACTGTACGTGTAACAGTATAACTTTAGACCGTCCCCTCGCCCATACCCGGGTGCGAACCAGGGACCCTCTGCACACATCAACCACAGTCACCCACGAAGCATCGTTACCCATCGCTCCACAAAAGCCGCGGCCCTTGCAGAGCAAAGGGGAACCACTACTTCAAGGTCTCAGAGCAAGTGACGTCACCGATTGAAACGCTATTTAGCGCGCACCACCGCTAACTAAGCTAGCAGTTTCACATCCGTTACATACGTATAAAGATTATGCGATTTATCAATTTAGTAAATGTTTTTGGCAGATTGTTTTAATCTTCTGCAGTAACTTATGTTGTGTTTTGCAGAGGACTGTGACAGTTTCTGAAGGAGAAAACAATGACTAGTTGCTGTGGATCTGTCAGCAGAACGTTTCAATTCAACATGTTTTGCACTCTTCCTGGAGTTTATTATGGATCCCCATTAGCTCCTGTCAAGGCAGCAGCTACTCTTCCTGGGGTTTATTATGGGTCCCCATTAGTTCCTGCCAAGGCAGCAGCTACTCTTCCTGGAGTTTATTATGGATCCCCATTAGTTCCTGCCAAGGCAGCAGCTACTCTTCCTGGAGTTTATTATGGATCCCCATTAGTTCCTGTCAAGGCAGCAGCTACTCTTCCTGGGGTTTATTATGGGTCCCCATTAGTTCCTGCCAAGGCAGCAGCTACTCTTCCTGGAGTTTATTATGGATCCCCATTAGTTCCTGCCAAGGCAGCAGCTACTCTTCCTGGGGTTTATTATGGGTCCCCATTAGTTCCTGCCAAGGCAGCAGCTACTCTTCCTGGGGTTTATTATGGGTCCCCATTAGTTCCTGCCAAGGCAGCAGTTACTCTTCCTGGGGTTTATTATGGATCCCCATTAGTTCTTGCCAAGGCAGCAGCTACTCTTCCTGGGGTTTATTATGGGTCCCCATTAGTTCTTGCTAAGGCAGCAGCTACTCTTCCTGGGGTTTATTATGAATCCCCATTAGTTCCTGCCAAGGCAGCAGCTACTCTTCCTGGGGTTTATTATGAATCCCCATTAGTTCCTGCCAAGGCAGCAGCTACACTTCCTGCGGTCCTTCAAAATTAAGGCAGTTATATATTATTAAAAACATTAAAATACATTCATTACAGAATTCACAACACAGTAAGTGTGTGCCCTCAGGCGCATACTCAACTGCCACATACAGTATCTACATTGCAAAATCCATGTGTACGTGTGTGTGTGTTTAGTGCGTACGTTATCATTTGTGTAAATGCATGTGTCGGTGCCTATGTTTATGTTGCTTCACAGTCCCCATCGTTCCATAAGGTGTATTTTTATATTTTTTCTTTTAATCTGGTTCTACTGTTTGCATCAGTTACTTGATGTGCAATAGAGTTCCATGTGGTCATGGCTCTATGTAGTACTGTGCACCTCCCAGAGTCTGATCTGGACTTGGGGACTGTGAAGAGACCTCTGGTATGCATGGGTGTCTGAGCTGTGTGCTTGTCATTTAGACAGACAGGTAGGCGCTTTTAACATGTCAATCCCTCTCACAAAAACAAGTAGTGATGAAGTCAATCTCTCCTCTACTTTGAGCCAGGAGAGATTGACATGCATATTATTAATGTTTGCACTCTGTGTACATCCAAGGGCCAGCCTTGCTGCCCTGCCCTGTTCAGAGCCAATTGTCATTTTCTGAGGTCCCTCTTTGTGACACCTGACCATATGACTGAACAGTAGTCGATAAAACTAGGGCCTGTAGGACCTGCCTTGTTGATAGTGCTGATAAGAATGCAGAGCAACGCTTTATTATGGACAGACTTCTCCACATCTTAGCTACTGTTGTATCAACATGTTTTGACCATGACAGTTTAAAATCCAGGGTTGCTCCAAGCAGTTTAGTCACTTCGACTTGCTGAATTTCTACATTTAGTTGAGGTTTAGGGTTTAGTGAATGATTTGTCCCAAATACAATGCTTTTAGTTCTTGACATATTTAGGACTAGTTTATTCCTTGCCGCCTATTCTGGAAATAACTGCAGCTTTTTGTTAATGGTTGCAGTCATTTCAGTTGCTGTAGTAGCTGACGTGTATAGTGTTGAGTCATCCGCATACATAGACACACTGGCTTTACTCAAGTCGTTAGTAAATATTGAAAAAAGTAAGGGGCCTAGACAGCTGCCCTGGGGAATTCCTGATTCTACCTGGATTATGTTGGAGAGGCTTCCATTAAAGAACACCCTCTGTAACTCTTTATCCACAATATAGCAGGGGGTGTAACACATACGTTTTTCCAGCAGCAGACTATGATCGATAATGTCAAAAGCCACACTGAAGTCTAACAACACAGCCCTACAATATTTTTATAATCAATTTCTCTCAGCCAATTTCTCTCAGCCAATCATCAGTCATTTGTGTAAGTGCTGTGCTTGTTGAATGTCCTTCACTATATGCTGTCAATTTGTTCACTGCAAAATAGCGTTGTATCTGGTCAAACACAATTTTTTCCTAATATTTACTAATGGTTGGTATGAGGCTGATTGGTCAGCTATATGAGCCAGTAAATGGGGCTTTACTATTCTTAGGTAGCGTAATTACTTTTGCTTCCCTCCAGGCCTGAGGGCACACACTTTCTAGTAGGCTTAAATTGAAGATCTGACAAATAGGAGTGGCAATATCATCCATTATTATCCTCAGTAATTTTCCATCCAAGTTATCAGAACCCGGTGGATTGTCATTGTTGATAGACAATTGTTTTTTGCACCTCTTCCATACTCACTTTACAGAATTTAAAATTAAAATTCTTGTCTTTCATAATTTGTTCTGATATACTTGGATGTGTAGTGTCAGCGTTTGTTGCTGGCATGTCATCCCTAAGTTTGCTTATCTTGCCAATGAAAAAAATCATTAAAGTAGTTTACAATATCAGTCGGTTTTTTAATGAATGAGCCATCTGATTCAATGAATGATGGAACTTAGTTTGCCTTTTTTTACCAAAATGTAATGTAAGCTTTTTTACCAAAATGTAATGTCATCCCTCTCAACCATACAATTGTTCAATTCCTCATCAATCCATGGGGATTTAACAGTTTTTGCAATCATTTTCTTAATGGGTGCATGCTTGTTAGTAACTGGGATAAGCAATTTCATAAATGTGTGAAGTGCAGTGTCTGACCCAAAAAATATTCTTTACATCAACGACATAGGAATCACTACAAAACTTATTGTATGACCTCTTATACACAATATTAGGCCCAGCCTTTGGAACTTTGGTTTTCCTAGATATGGCTACTATATTGTGATCAATACATCCGATGGATCTGGATACTGCTTTCAAGCTAATTTCTGCAGCATTAGTGAAGATGATGATCAATACATGTTGATGATTTCATTCCTGTGCTGTTTGTAACTACTCTGGTAGGTCTATATAAGGTCCTACAGTTGTCGGTGCATGTCAGAGCAAAAACCAAGCCAAAAACCAAGCTCAGAGACAGGTTTGTGTCGAGGCACAGATCTGGTAAAGGGTTCAAAGAAAAGTATGCATCATTGAAGTTCTCCAAGACATTGGCCTCCATCATTCTTAAACGGAAGAAGTTCGGAAGCACCAAGACTCTTCCTAGAGTTGGCCACCCGGCCAAACTGAGCAATCAGGGGTGTAGGGCCTTGGTCAGGAAGGTGACCAAGAACCTGATAGTCACTCTGACAGAGCTTCAGGGTTCCTCTGTGGAGATGGGAGAACCTTCCAGAAGGACAACAATCTCTGCAGCACTCCACCAATCAGGCCTTTACGGTAGAGTGGCCCTACGGAAGCCACTGTCTCACTGTATAATGGTAGGAGACGGGCACAGGAATACATAATAGTTTTTTTTATTTCTCCACCCAAAATAAAGTGTCATGAAAACGACAGGGACGAATCCCAAAACAAACACGTACAGTGCCTTGCGAAAGTATTCGGCCCCCTTGAACTTTGCGACCTTTTGCCACATTTCAGGCTTCAAACATAAAGATATAAAACTGTATTTTTTGTGAAGAATCAACAACAAGTGGGACACAATCATGAAGTGGAACGACATTTATTGGATATTTCAAACTTTTTTAACAAATCAAAAACTGAAAAATTGGGCGTGCAAAATTATTCAGCCCCCTTAAGTTAATACTTTGTAGCGCCACCTTTTGCTGCGATTACAGCTGTAAGTCGCTTGGGGTATGTCTCTATCAGTTTTGCACATCGAGAGACTGACATTTTTTCCCATTCCTCCTTGCAAAACAGCTCGAGCTCAGTGAGGTTGGATGGAGAGCATTTGTGAACAGAAGTTTTCAGTTCTTTCCACAGATTCTCGATTGGATTCAGGTCTGGACTTTGACTTGGCCATTCTAACACCTGGATATGTTTATTTTTGAACCATTCCATTGTAGATTTTGCTTTATGTTTTGGATCATTGTCTTGTTGGAAGACAAATCTCCGTCCCAGTCTCAGGTCTTTTGCAGACTCCATCAGGTTTTCTTCCAGAATTGTCCTGTATTTGGCTCCATCCATCTTCCCATCAATTTTAACCATCTTCCCTGTCCCTGCTGAAGAAAAGCAGGCCCAAACCATGATGCTGCCACCACCATGTTTGACAGTGGGGATGGTGTGTTCAGGGTGATGAGCTGTGTTGCTTTTACGCCAAACATAACGTTTTGCATTGTTGCCAAAAAGTTCAATTTTGGTTTCATCTGACCAGAGCACCTTCTTCCACATGTTTGGTGTGTCTCCCAGGTGGCTTGTGGCAAACTTTAAACAACACTTTTTATGGATATCTTTAAGAAATGGCTTTCTTCTTGCCACTCTTCCATAAAAGCCAGATTTGTGCAATATACGACTGATTGTTGTCCTATGGACAGAGTCTCCCACCTCAGCTGTAGATCTCTGCAGTTCATCCAGAGTGATCATGGGCCTCTTGGCTGCATCTCTGATCAGTCTTCTCCTTGTATGAGCTGAAAGTTTAGAGGGACGGCCAGGTCTTGGTAGATTTGCAGTGGTCTGATACTCCTTCCATTTCAATATTATCGCTTGCACAGTGCTCCTTGGGATGTTTAAAGCTTGGGAAATATTTTTGTATCCAAATCCGGCTTTAAACTTCTTCACAACAGTATCTCGGACCTGCCTGGTGTGTTCCTTGTTCTTCATGATGCTCTCTGTGCTTTTAACGGACCTCTGAGACTATCACAGTGCAGGTGTATTTATACGGAGACTTGATTACACACAGGTGGATTATATTTATCATCATTAGTCATTTAGGTCAACATTGGATCATTCAGAGATCCTCACTGAACTTCTGGAGAGAGTTTGCTGCACTGAAAGTAAAGGGGCTGAATAATTTTGCACGGCCAATTTTTCAGTTTTTGATTTGTTAAAAAAGTTTGAAATATCCAATAAATGTCGTTCCACTTCATGATTGTGTCCCACTTGTTGTTGATTCTTCACAAAAAAATAAAGTTTTATATCTTTATGTTTGAAGCCTGAAATGTGGCAAAAGATCGCAAAGTTCAAGGGGGCCGAATACTTTCGCAAGGCACTGTATATTTTTATAACTCAGGGATGTAACCCAAACAAAAGAGCGAGGTGTAAACCTCGAAATAATACCCGGGAAGAGACCCGTAATAACAAGTGCACGAAAGTCGATACAACAGAGCACAGGTACTCACAAGACCAACAGACATGGGACAATAATCAACAAGGACAACGGGGAACAGAGGGCACATATATACACATATTAATCAAGGGGATGGGAACCAGGTGTGCGTAATGAGTCAAGACAGTCCTGGGTTGGTGGTAAGGATCCAGTTCAGTGACACCTAGAAGGCCGGTGACGTAGACCCCTGAGCTGGTGAACGGAATGAGCAGCAGGACCGGGGGAATCCGTGACAGCCACTCCTCAGTAAAAGGCACATGACAGTCCGCTTGGAGTTTGCCAAAAGGCACCTAAAGACTCTCAGACCATGAGAAACAAGATTCTCTGGTCTGATAAATCCAAGATTGAACTCATTGGCCCCACGGTGAAGCGAGGTGGTGGTAGCATCATGCTGTAGGTTTGTTTTTCAGCGGCAGGGACTGGGAGATTAGTCAGGATTGAGGGAAAGATGAACGGAGCAAAATACAGAGAGATCCTTGATGAAAACCTGCTCCAGAGCACTCAGGACCTCAGATTGGGGGCGAAGATTCCCCTTCCAACAGGACAACGACCCTAAGCACACAGCCAAGACAACACAGGAGTGGCTTCGGGACAAGTCTCTGAATATCCTTGAGTGGCCCAGCCAGAGCCCAGACTTGAAACCGATCGAACATCTCTGGAGATACCTGAAAATAGCTGTGCAGCAACGCTCCCCATCCAACCTGACAGAGCTTGAGAGGATCTGCAGAGAAGAATGGGAGAAAATCCCCAAGTTCCCCCAAAAAATATGGTTTATTATGTATAGATTGATGAGAAGAATTTGAGAATAAGTCTGTAACTGAACAAAATGTGGAAAATTTCAAGGGGTCTGAATGCTTTCCAAATGAACTGTATTTATTTATATTTTCTTGAACTAGGCAAGTCAGTTTAGAACCAATTCTTATTTTCAATGACAGCCTAGGAACAGTGGGCCTTGTTCAGGGGCAGAACGACAGATTTTTACCTTGTCAGCTCTGGGATTTTATCTTGCAACCTTTTGGTTACTAGTCCAACACTCTAACCACTAGACTACCTGCCGCCCCTACACTCTAACCACTAGACTACCTGCCGCCCCTACACTCTAACCACTAGACTACCTGCCGCCCCTACACTCTAACCACTAGACTACCTGCCGCCCCTACACTCTAACCACTAGGCTACCTGCCGTCCCTACACTCTAACCACTAGGCTACCTGCCGCCCCTACACTCTAACCACTAGGCTACCTGCCGCCCCTAGACTCTAACCACTAGGCTACCTGCCGTCCCTACACTCTAACCACTAGACTACCTGCCGCCCCTACACTCTAACCACTAGGCTACCTGCCGTCCCTACACTCTAACCACTAGGCTACCTGCCGCCCCTACACTCTAACCACTAGACTCCCTGCCGCCCCTAGACCATAACCACTAGGCTACCTGCCGCCCCTAGACTCTAACCACTAGGCTACCTGCCGCCCCTACACTCTAACCACTAAGCTACCTGCCGCCCCTAGACTCTAACCACTAGGCTACCTGCCGCCCCTACACTCTAACCACTAGGCTACCTGCCGCCCCTAGACTCTAACCACTAGGCTACCTGCCACCCCTCCACTCTAACCACTAGGCTACCCTGCCGCCCCCCCCCACTCTAACCACTAGGCTACCTGCCGCCCCCCCACTCTAACCACTAGGCTACCTGCTGCCCCTACACTCTAACCACTAGGCTACCTGCCGTCCCTACACTCTAACCACTAGGCTACCTGCCGCCCCTACACTCTAACCACTAGACTACCTGCCACCACTAGGCTACCTGCCGTCCCTACACTCTAACCACTAGCCTACCTGCCGCCCCTACACTCTAACCACTAGACTACCTGCTACCACTAGGCTACCTGCCACCACTAGACTACCTGCCACCACTAGGCTACCTGCCGTCCCTACACTCTAACCACTAGGCTACCTAGTGGGGAATATTGGTGCACACGTGTTTTGGGGTATATTCTGTACGTACGTAAGGTTTATAAATGAGGCCGTTGGTGAGTTATTGTATTAATGTTACTGGTGCATCATCAGTAGTCATTTTCATGGCAAACACAACACTGAAGCAAACCGCTAACACACACGAACAAACAAACACAGTCAGGATACGACAGTAGAACATGACGGCTGCTCTTTCAAATCAAATCACATATGTATCGTCATGTTTCACAAACTAACAATGAAATGCTTTAGGAAAAAAAATTGTAGTAACACGAAGAATAAATACACAATGGTCAAGGCCATTCTGGCTCGAGGAAGAGTCTTGGTGGTTCCACATTTTCTTTCATTTAAGAATGATTGAGGCCACTGTGTTCTTGGGGACCTTCAATGCTGCAGAATTGTTTTGGTACCCTTCCCCAGATCTGTGCCTCGACACAATCCTGTCTCGGAGCTCTACGGACAATTCCTTCGACCTCATGGCTTGGTTTCTGCTCTGACATCCACTGCCTTTCCAAATCATGTCCAATCAATTGAATTGACCACTGGTGGACTCCAATCAAGTTGTAAAAACATCTCATCGATGGAAACAGGATGCACCTGAGTCTCAGAGCAAAGGGTCTGAATACTTATGTAAATAAGGTATTTCTGATTTAAATATTTTCACTTTGTCATTATGGGGTATTGTGTGTAGTGTGATGGGGGGAATAAATAATCATTTTAGAATAAGGCTGTAAATGAACAAAATGTGGAAAAAGTCAAGGGGTCTGAATACTCTCCGAATGTAAATCATAATTGGACAGGTAGTTAAGACAAGTTCCTCTAAGATCCATTGTGGAAACCAGCTCACTCCCAAATATACTCAAATTTGACGTTTATTTCATTTCGTTATTTTGAATCGTTATTTCAAGTCCTTTTTTTTTTACACAAAGCAACAAAAAAATGCAGGGGAGTAGAGTCCGACCCCTGGGCTAATCGTCCGACCTTTCACCTGTCTCATAAAGACCACTTTTAGAACATAACAGCACCTTCCCGGTATCCTGGAGCGAGGGAGGAGAGGACGGAGATGAGGAGGGAGGAGAGGACAGAGAGGAGTGAGGGAGGAGATCTGGGCATAACAGCACCTTCCCGGTATCCTGGAGCGAGGGAGGAGAGGATGGAGAGGAGGAGGGAGGAGTTCTGGGCATTGTCTCTCTCTCTCTGGAAGACACTAATGGCTTTTTGTGTCATGTGTTTTTCACTCAACTCTTGACACATGGATGTGGTTACAGTACCACTCTTTCTCTCCTCCTTTAGGACCATTACGGTGGGATTTGTAAAAAAAAAAAAAATCTATATATCCTGTGTGTGTGTGTGTGTGTGTGTGTGTGTGTGTGTGTGTGTGTGTGTGTGTTTCCGTGTTGTAATGCCGTCGTTAATACAATAAAGATATGTTAATGAGACAGGCAGTAACACCAATAAACTGCTGGGTGGTTTGAGCCCTGAATGTTGATTAGCTGACAGCCGTGGTATATCAGACCGTATACCACGCGTATGACAAAACATTTACTTGTACAGCTCTAATTACTTTGGTAACCAGTTTATAATAGCAATAAGGCACCTCGGGGGCTTGTGGTATATGGCCAATATACCACGGCTAAGGGCTGTAGCCAGGGATACACATTGCATCGTTCGTTCGAACATCCGTTAGCCGTGGTATATTGGCCATATACTACACCCCCTCGGGCCTTATTGCTTAAGTATTCTCTTGTCAGAAGAGGTTGGTGTAATGTTGATGATGATGTGTTTCGGTCGGAGGTAGGTGCTGGGAGAGACCGGAGGAAGGTGCTGGGGGAGACCGGAGGAAGGTGCTGGGGAAGACCGGAGGAAGGTGCTGAGGTGAGGTCGGAGGAAGGTGCTGGGGCGAGGTCGGAGGAAGGTGCTGGGGCGAGGTCGGAGTAAGGTGCTGGGGCGAGGTCGGAGTAAGGTGCTGGGGTGAGGTCGGAGGAAGGTGCTGGGGGAGACCGGAGGAAGGTGCTGGGGTGAGGTCGGAGGAAGGTGCTGAGGCGAGGTCGGAGGAAGGTGCTGGGGGGAGACCGGAAGAAGGTGCTGGGGGAGACCGGAGGAAGGTGCTGGGGGGAGACCGGAGGAAGGTGCTGAGGCGAGGTCGGAGGAAGGTGCTGAGGTGAGGTCGGAGGAAGGTGCTGAGGCGAGGTCGGAGGAAGGTGCTGGGACGAGGTCGGAGGAAGGTGCTGGGACGAGGTCGGAGGAAGGTGCTGAGGCGAGGTCGGAGGAAGGTGCTGGGACGAGGTCGGAGGAAGGTGCTGAGGTGAGGTCGGAGGAAGGTGCTGGGGCGAGGTCGGAGGAAGGTGCTGGGACGAGGTCGGAGGAAGGTGCTGGGGCGAGGTCGGAGGAAGGTGCTGGGGGGAGACCGGAGGAAGGTGCTGGGTGGAGACCGGAAGGAGGTGCTGGGTGGAGACCGGAAGGAGGTGCTGGGGAGACCGGAGGAAGGTGCTGGGGAGACCGGAAGGAGGTGCTGGGGGAGACCGGAAGGAGGTGCTGGGGGAGACCGGAGGAGGTGCTGGGGAGACCGGAAGGAGGTGCTGGGGAGACCGGAGGAAGGTGCTGGGGGAGACCGGAGGAGGTGCTGGGGGAGACCGGAGGAAGGTGCTGGGGGAGACCGGAAGGAGGTGCTGGGGAGACCGGAAGGAGGTGCTGGGAGGAGACCGGAAGGAGGTGCTGGGGGAGACCGAAAGGAGGTGCTGGGGGAGACCGGAAGGAGGTGCTGGGGAGACCGGAGGAGGTGCTGGGGGAGACCGGAAGGAGGTGCTGGGGGAGACCGGAGGAAGGTGCTGGGGGAGACCGGAGGAGGTGCTGGGGGAGACCGGAAGGAGGTGCTGGGAGGAGACCGAAAGGAGGTGCTGGGGGAGAACCGAAGGAGGTGCTGGGGAGACCGGAAGGAGGTGCTGGGGGAGACCAAAAGGAGGTGCTGGGGAGAGACCGGAGGAAGGTGCTGGGGGGAGACCGGAAGGAGGTGCTGGGGGGAGACCGGAGGAAGGTGCTGGGAGGAGACCGGAGGAAGGTGCTGGGGGGAGACCGGAGGAAGGTGCTGGGGGGAGACCGGAAGGAGGTGCTGGGGGGAGACCGGAGGAAGGTGCTGGGAGGAGACCGGAAGGAGGTGCTGGGGGAGACCGGAGGAGGTGCTCATTTTGGAAATGGATGGCTCTCTCTTTTCAAACTTGTAGTGCTGATATTTTAGGAGTCTCAGCCACGAACATAGGCTGACAGTACGTGGCCTTCAGTATTGCAGGCTTACATAGAACTAAGGCAGAGCAGCTAGCGAGGTACTGGTGTCTGTTTCCATAAGTGTCCATATCAATGTTTGAGTCCTTCTCGACTGTAATGTGATTTGTGGATTCAAATAAAGTATGAAAAATGTGAATGTGTGTGTGTGTGTGTGTGTCTATGTGTCTGTCTCTGTGTCTCTGTGTGTGTGTGTGTGTGTGTGTGTGTGTGTGTGTGTGTGTGTGTGTGTGTGTGTGTGTGTGTGTGTGTGTGTGTGTGTGTGTGTGTGTGTGTGTGTGTGTGTGTGTGTGTGAATACCGAGGGTAGCCAGGGTAAGAGTCATCCAAAGCAGTAGATATTTAAACACTGGAGTCTGGATGTTTAGAAACCCCTTTATTAAAACAATACAGGAGATGGAATGTATGGCAGAGAGCCTGTTGTGAGGCACAGCCTGGAGGTGAGCTGTGATTAGTGCTATTGTTGAGGACAGGTAGTTGCATCATTAACTCAGTGTACCTACCTTCACCACTGACTGCCTAGTTATACAACCACCTCCTTCCTTCCTCTCTCCGTCTGACTTGGGCACCGTTGGGTACGAGGCTTCATCTCTTCTCTGGAGCAGAAATGTACTTACTCATGACTCCTCCAGTTTCAGGGACTGACTGACTGCATGGCCCTGAGTACACTCTAACTATTAGAAGTACAGCTAACTGGCCTGCTGCTCTCTGACTATTAGAAGTACAGCTAACTGGCCTGCTGCTCTCTGACTATTAGAAGTACAGCTAACTGGCCTGCTGCTCTCTGACTATTAGAAGTACAGCTAACTGGCCTGCTGCTCTCTGACTATTAGAAGTACAGCTAACTGGCCTGCTGCTCTCTGACTATTAGAAGTACAGCTAACTGGCCTGCTGCTCTCTGACTATTAGAAGTACAGCTAACTGGCCTGCTGCTCTCTGACTATTAGAAGTACAGCTAACTGGCCTGCTGCTCTCTAACTATTAGAAGTACAGCTAACTGGCCTGCTGCTCTCTGACTATTAGAAGTACAGCTTACTGGCCTGCTGCTCTCTGACTATTAGAAGTACAGCTAACTGGCCTGCTGCTCTCTGACTATTAGAAGTACAGCTAACTGGCCTGCTGCTCTCTGACTATTAGAAGTACAGCTAACTGGCCTGCTGCTCTCTGACTATTAGAAGTACAGCTAACTGGCCTGCTGCTCTATTAGAAGTACAGCTAACTGGCCTGCTGCTCTATTAGAAGTACAGCTAACTGGCCTGCTGCTCTATTAGAAGTACAGCTAACTGGCCTGCTGCTCTATTAGAAGTACAGCTAACTGGCCTGCTGCTCTATTAGAAGTACAGCTAACTGGCCTGCTGCTCTCTGACTATTAGAAGTACAGCTAACTGGCCTGCTGCTCTCTGACTATTAGAAGTACAGCTAACTGGCCTGCTGCTCTCTGACTATTAGAAGTACAGCTAAATGGCCTGCTGCTCCCTGCTGCTCTCTTACTATTAGAAGTACAGCTAACTGGCCTGCTGCTCTCTGACTATTAGAAGTACAGCTAACTGACCTGCTGCTCTCTGACTATTAGAAGTACAGCTAACTGGCCTGCTGCTCTCTGACTATTAGAAGTACAGCTAACTGGCCTGCTGCTCTCTGACTATTAGAAGTACAGCTATCTGGCCTGCTGCTCTCTGACTATTAGAAGTACAGCTAACTGGCCTGCTGCTCTATTAGAAGTACAGCTAACTGGCCTGCTGCTCTCTGACTATTAGAAGTACAGCTAACTGGCCTGCTGCTCTCTGACTATTAGAAGTACAGCTTACTGGCCTGCTGCTCTATTAGAAGTACAGCTAACTGACCTGCTGCTCTCTGACTATTAGAAGTACAGCTAACTGACCTGCTGCTCTCTGACTATTAGAAGTACAGCTAACTGACCTGCTGCTCTCTGACTACTAGAAGTACAGCTAACTGGCCTGCTGCTCTCAGACTATTAGAAGTACAGCTAACTGGCCTGCTGCTCTCTGACTATTAGAAGTACCTGCTGCTCTCTGACTATTAGAAGTACAGCTAACTGGCCTGCTGCTCTCTGACTATTAGAAGTACAGCCAACTGGCCTGCTGCTCTCTGACTATTAGAAGTACAGCTATCTGGCCTGCTGCTCTCTAACTATTAGAAGTACAGCCAACTGGCCTGCTGCTCTCTGACTATTAGAAGTACAGCTAACTGGCCTGCTGCTCTCTGACTATTAGAAGTACAGTTAACTGGCCTGCTGCTCTCTGACTATTAGAAGTACAGCTAACTGGCCTGCTGCTCTCTGACTATTAGAAGTACAGTTAACTGGCCTGCTGCTCTCTGACTATTAGAAGTACAGCTAACTGGCCTGCTGCTCTCTGACTATTAGAAGTACAGCTAACTGGCCTGCTGCTCTCTGACTATTAGAAGTACAGCTAACTGGCCTGCTGCTCTCTAACTATTAGAAGTACAGCTAACTGGCCTGCTGCTCTATTAGAAGTACAGCTAACTGGCCTGCTGCTCTATTAGAAGTACAGCTAACTGGCCTGCTGCTCTCTAACTATTAGAAGTACAGCTAACTGGCCTGCTGCTCTCTAACTATTAGAAGTACAGCTAACTGGCCTGCTGCTCTATTAGAAGTACAGCTAACTGGCCTGCTGCTCTCTGACTATTAGAAGTACAGATAACTGGCCTGCTGCTCTCTGACTATTAGAAGTACAGCTAACTGACCTGCTGCTCTCTGACTATTAGAAGTACAGCTAACTGGCCTGCTGCTCTCTGACTATTAGAAGTACAGCTAACTGGGCTGCTGCTCTCTGACTATTAGAAGTACAGCTAACTGGCCTGCTGCTCTATTAGAAGTACAGCTAACTGGCCTGCTGCTCTCTAACTATTAGAAGTACAGCTAACTGGCCTGCTGCTCTCTAACTATTAGAAGTACAGCTAACTGGCCTGCTGCTCTCTGACTATTAGAAGTACAGCTAACTGGCCTGCTGCTCTCTGACTATTAGAAGTACAGCTAACTGGCCTGCTGCTCTCTGACTATTAGAAGTACAGCTTACTGGCCTGCTGCTCTATTAGAAGTACAGCTTACTGGCCTGCTGCTCTCTAACTATTAGAAGTACAGCTAACTGCCCCACAGTAACTTTAAGACACTTCTCACCTCACACATAAAAATAAATTTGGGTAAAACACATACACACACACACACACACACACACACACACATACACACACACACACACACACACACACACACCAGGAGATTTACTTTTAACATTTTATTCATTAATCAAACGCTCTTATCCAGAGCCATGTACAGTTAGAGCCATGAAAACATCTTTCCACACTGTGAATTAATGAACACACCGTTGACAAATGTTTGACTCTAACGAACATCTGCATCGGTCTGTGCTGCCTTCGGCCCGGGCATGATGGGAGTTTCGTCTCGTAAAAAAAACGAGGCCTCAACAGCGCTGGAGCTGTGTTTATGTTTCTCCCCACGTTACCAGAGCTTTAAATGATACTGTAAAATAAATAGCATCAAAGTGATCACATTGTGCTACCTCAGATTGTACATGAACATGAAATTAAGAAAAATGCATTGATGTTAGCGGATTTAATTAATGGCCCTTTAGAGAAAGGCAGCCAGACATAATTCATTTCTGAGTAACTAAGTCTCATTTGCAGTTCCATGGGTCCTCACGGCAGGCGCGGCAACGGCACGGCCGTCCACTGATTGCCTGAGTTATTCCTGCAGATGTGCTGCTCACAGCATGTCCCCCCATTAGAAATGAACACCTCATTACCGGTATATAAACGACCTAATTAAACATAATACAGCTCTCTCTACATCGACTCATTAATGCACAGCCCTCCTTTCTTTCCTTCTGAAGGAGGGAGGAAGAGAATGAACCAGAGAATAAACCAGAGAACACTCTGGACACAACAGGGAAGGCAAGGTCATTATCCCTAACCCCTTAACCCCTAACCTTACCTGAGCCCCAGAAACACAAAACAATGTAAATGTCATGTCCATTTCCACACACTTCATTATACATTATGAGACCCAATGAATTAGTTAGAATTATCTGATTCAAACACTCCACTGGAAGACCTAATGAAAATATAATTAGTTAGAATCTCTCTCCTCTCATTTCTCTCTCTCTCTCTCTCTCTCTCTCTCTCTCTCTCTCTCTCTCTCTCTCCTCTCATTTCTCTCTGTCTCTCCCTATCTCTGTCTCTCTCTCTCTCTCTCTCTCTCTCTCTCTCTCTCTCTCGATCTCTGTCTCTCCCTCTCTCTCTCTCTCTCTCTCTGTTTCAGTAAAACCATTCATATAATGTAAAGGGTGGTACTGGGACTTGGCTATATACACATCAAATCAAATCAAATCAAATTTTATTTGTCAGATACACATGGTTAGCAGATGTTAGTGCGAGTGTAGCGAAATGCTTGTGCTTCTAGTTCCGACAATGCAGTAATAACCAACAATGAATCTAGCTAACAATTCCAAAACTACTACCTTATAGACACAAGTGTAAGGGGATAAAGAATATGTACATAAGATATATGAATGAGTGATGGTACAGAGCGGCATAGGCAAGATACAGTAGATGGTATTGAGTGCAGTATATACATATGAGATGAGTATGTAAACAAAGTGGCATAGTTAAAGTGGCTAGTGATACATGTATTACATAAGGATGCAGTAGATGATATAGAGTACAGTATATACGTATACATATGAGATGAATAATGTAGGGTATGTAAACATTATATTAGGTAGCATTGTTTAAAGTGGCTAGTGATATATTTTACATCATTTCCCATCAATTCCCATTATTAAAGTGGCTGGAGTTGAGTCAGTGTGTTGGCAGCAGCCACTCAATGTTAGTGGTGGCTGTTTAACAGTCTGATGGCCTTGAGATAGAAGCTGTTTTTCAGTCTCTCGGTCCCAGCTTTGATGCACCTGTACTGACCTCGCCTTCTGGATGATAGCGGGGTGAACAGGCAGGGGCTTGGGTGGTTGTTGTCCTTGATGATCTTTATGGCCTTCCTGTGACATCGGGTGGTGTATGTGTCCTGGAGGGCAGGTAGTTTGCCCCCGGTGATGCGTTGTGCAGACTTCACTACCCTCTGGAGAGCCTTACGGTTGTGGGCGGAGCAGTTGCCGTACCAGGCGGTGATACAGCCCGCCAGGATGCTCTCGATTGTGCATCTGTAGAAGTTTGTGAGTGCTTTTGGTGGCAAGCCGAATTTCTTCAGCCTCCTGAGGTTGAAGAGGCGCTGCTGCGCCTTCTTCACGATGCTGTCTGTGTGGGTGGACCAATTCAGTTTGTCTGTGATGTGTACGCCGAGGAACTTAAAACTTACTACCCTCTCCACTACTGTTCCATCGATGTGGATAGGGGGGTGTTCCCTCTGCTGTTTCCTGAAGTCCACAATCATCTCCTTAGTTTTGTTGACGTTGAGTGTGAGGTTATTCTCCTGACAACGCACTCCGAGGGCCCTCACCGTCTCGTCGTTGTTGGTAATCAAGCCTACCACTGTTGTGTCGTCCGCAAACTTGATGATTGAGTTGGAGGCGTGCGTGGCCACGCAGTCGTGGGTGAACAGGGAGTACAGGAGAGGGCTCAGAACGCACCCTTGTGGGGCCCCAGTGTTGAGGATCAGCGGGGTGGAGATGTTGTTGCCTACCCTCACCACCTGGGGGCGGCCTGTCAGGAAGTCCAGTACCCAGTTGCACAGCGCGGGGTCGAGACCCAGGGTCTCGAGCTTGATGACGAGCTTGGAGGGCACTATGGTGTTAAATGCCGAGCTGTAGTCGATGAACAGCATTCTCACATGGTATTCCTCTTGTCCAGATGGGTTAGGGCAGTGTGCAGTGTGGTTGAGATTGCATCGTCTGTGGACCTATTTGGGCGGTAAGCAAATTGGAGTGGGTCTAGGGTGTCAGGTAGGGTGGAGGTGATATGGTCCTTGACTAGTCTCTCAAAGCACTTCATGATGACGGAAGTGAGTGCTACGGGGCGGTAGTCGTTTAGCTCAGCTGGGCCTGCAGCTGGGCCTGCAGCCTTGCGAGGGTTGACACGTTTAAATGTTTTCCTCATGTCGGCTGCAGTGAAGGAGAGTCCGCATGTTTTAGTTGCGGGCAGTGTCAGTGGCACTGTATTGTCCTCAAAGCGGGCAAAAAAGTTATTTAGTCTGCCTGGGAGCAAGACATCCTGGTTCGTGACGGTGCTGGTTTTCTTTTTGTAATCCGTGATTGACTGTAGACCCTGCCACATACCTCTTGTGTCTGAGCCGTTGAATTGAGATTCTACTTTGTCTCTATACTGACGCTTAGCTTGTTTGATTGCCTTGCGGAGGGAATAGTTACACTGTTTGTATTCGGTCATGTTTCCAGGAATGTTTTAATCGTTGCTATGGGAACGACATCTTCAACGCACGTTCTAATGAACTCGCACACCGAATCAGCGTATTGGTCAATGTTGTCGTCTGACGCAATACGGAACATGTCCCAGTCCACGTGATGGAAGCAGTCTTGGAGTGTGGAATCAGATTGGTCGGACCAGCGTTGAACAGACCTCAGCGTGGGAGCTTCTTGTTTTAGTTTCTGTCTGTAGGCAGGGATCAGCAAAACACATGGTACTGGTACTGTGACTTCCCAAATGGCCTCATATTACCTATGTAGTACACTCATTTGGACCTGTAGGGGTTAATTAAAGGTAGTGCTCCATTACAGAGCCTTCAGAAAGTATTCATACCTCTTGACTTACTCCAAGATGATGATGTTACAGCCTGAATTCAAAATGGATTCAATTGTTTTGTTTTTCTCTCACCCGTCTACACAAAACACCCCATAAAGAAAATGTGAAAACATTCTTTTAAGATTTTTTTTGCTAATTTATTGAAAATGTACATTACATAAGTATTCAAACCCCTGAGTCAATACATGTTAGAATCACCTTTGGCAGCGATTACAGCTGTGAGTCTTTCTGGGTAACTCTCTAAGAGCTGTGAGTCGTTCTGGGTAAGGCTCTAAGAGCTGTGAGTCTTTCTGGGTAAGTTTCTAAGAGCTGTGAGTCTTTCTGGGTAACTCTATAAGAGCTGTGAGTCTTTCTGGGTAACTCTCTAAGAGCTGTGAGTCTTTCTGGGTAACTCTCTAAGAGCTGTGAGTCTTTCTGGGTAACTCTCTAAGAGCTGTGAGTCTTTCTGGGTAACTCTATAAGAGCTGTGAGTCTTTCTGGGTAACTCTCTAAGAGCTGTGAGTCTTTCTGGGTAACTCTCTAAGAGCTGTGAGTCTTTCTGGGTAACTCTCTAAGAGCTGTGTCTTTCTGGGTAACTCTCTAAGAGCTGTGAGTCTTTCTGGGTAACTCTCTAAGAGCTGTGAGTCTTTCTGGGTAACTCTCTAAGAGCTGTGAGTCTTTCTGGGTAACTCTCTAAGAGCTGTGAGTCTTTCTGGGTAAGTCTCTAAGAGCTGTGAGTCTTTCTGGGTAAGTCTACCCATCACTCTCTTCCAAGATGGCGTAGCAGTCAGACGTCTTTGTCCTGTCGTGTCCCTTGTATATATCTTTTTACAGCTTTTTCTTCACATACTTTTAAAAATATTTTAAAAATATTTTCCTAAACCTCAACTTCAACTCCTGCAACCCGCCTCACCCAATGTGGCTTGGATCTGCTTTTTTCTAAAGTATTTCTATTTACTTCCGATCTGGAATCCCTCAACTGAAGCTAGCCAGCTAACTACCTACCAGCTCTCAGTCAGCAAACCATTGCTAACGGTCATCAGCTAACCTTTAGCTCAGAAATCACTCGAACAATGTGACTCAAACCAGAGAATAACGGACCTATTTCTCTCCATATCCCCGGATTCCTACCACAAACTCTGAACATTTTCATCTGGATCTTCGCAACTAGCTAACCGCAATCACGGGTGACCACTCCTGGCTAACGTTTCCGAGCAAGCACCAATTAGCCTGAAACTAGCCCGGCCAGGGCTTCTGTGCTACCACCGAAGCCCACTCATGGGCTACAATATCCGGACCCCTTCTACTGCCGGTACGGGGCACGGAACCCCGCCGATCCTCTACGGCTGGAATACGACATAATCTGCCCCTAGGATTCCAACAGGCCCCTCAGGCGCGACATCCACTGAAGGCCCATTCTGCTAACCTGCTAGGCCTGCTAGCTACCTAGAGCTACTTGGAACCCTACTAATTCCACGACTGGTCTATCAACGTCACCGCACGAAGAGGCAAAAACAGACTTACCCCCATCGCGACGTCCCCCAAAGGCTAACATGCTAGCCTTGGTCTGCTAACTGCTAGCTTTCCTGCCCCGGTCTGCTAACTGCTAGCCCCTGCTAACTGCTTGCTTACTAACCCGGTCTGCTAACTGCTAGCTTACCTGCCCCGGTCTGCTAACTGCTAGCCCCTGCTAACTGCTTGCTTGCTAACCCGGTCTGCTAACTGCTAGCTTGCCAGCCCCGGTCTGCTAACTGCTAGCTCGTTTAGCCCCGGCCTACTAACTGTTAGCATCGGCCTGCTAACTGTCTGAATCGCCGTGTTCCCAGTCAGCCCAACCACTCACTGGACCCATATGTTCACTTGGTTACGCATGCCTCTCTCTAATATCAATATACCTTGTCCATTACTGTCCTGGTTAGTGATTAGTGTCTTATTTCTCTGTAGAGCCTCTAGCCCTGCTCAATATGCCTTAACCAACCATGTTGTCCCACCTCCTACATATGCGATGACATCACCTGGTTTAACCGTCTTTAGAGACTACATCTCTCTCATCATTACTCAATGCCTAGGTTTACCTCCAATGTTCTCACATCCTACCTTACCTTTGTCTGTACACTATATCTTGAATCTATGCTATCGTGCCCAGAAACCTGCTCCTTTTACTCTCTGTTCCGAACGTGCTAGACGGCCAGTTCTTATAGCATTTAGCCGTACCCTTATCCTCCTCTGTTCCTCTGGTGATGTAGAGTTTAATCCAGGACCTGCAGTGCCTAGCTCCACTCCCACTCCCCAGGTGCTCTCATTTGTTGACTTCTGTAACCGTAAAAGTCTTGGTTTCATGCATGTTAACATTAGAAGCCTACTCCCTAAGTTTGTTTTACTCACTGCTTTAGCACACTCTGCCAACCCGGATGTCTTAGCCGTGTCTGAATCCTGTCTTAGGAAAACCACCAAAAACCCTGAAATCTTCACCGCCAAGATAGAACTGCCAAAGGGGGCAGTGTTGCAATCTACTGCAAAGATAGATAGTAATACAGAACTCTGCAGGCTAAGTCTGTACCCAAACAATTCGAGCTTCTACTTCTAAAAATGCATCTTTCCAGAAACAAGTCTCTCACTGCTGCCGCTTCCTATAAACCTCCCTCTGCCCCCAGCTGTGCCCTCGATACCATATGTGAATTGATTTTCCCCCATCTATCTTCTGAGCTCGTGCTACTAGGTGACCTAAACTGGGACATGCTTAACACCCCGGCCATCCTACAATCCAAGCTTGATGCCCTCAATCTCACACAAATTATCAATGAACCTACCAGGTACAACTCCAAATCCGTAAACACGGGCACCCTCATAGATGTCATCCTAACTAACTCGCCCTCCAAATACACCTCTGCTGTTTTCAATCAAGATCTCAGTGATCACTGCCTCATTGTCTGCATCCGTAATGGGTCTGCGACCAAACGACCACCCCTCATCACTGTCAAAAACTCCCTAAAACACTTCTGCGAGCAGGCCTTTCTAATCGACCTGGCCGGGCTATCCTGGAATGACATTGACCTCATCCCGTCAGTAGATGATGCCTGGCTATTCTTTAAAAGTGCCTTCTTCACCATCTTAAATAAGCATGCACCATTCAAAAAATGTAGAACCAGGAATAAGATATAGTCCTTGGTTCACTCCAGACCTGTCTGCCCTTGACCAGCACAAAAACATACTGTGGCGTTCTGCATTAGCATTGAATAGCCCCCGTGATATGCAACTTTTCAGGGAAGTTAGGAACAAATATAAACAGGTAGTTAGGAAAGCTAAGGCTAGCTTTTTCAAACAGAAATTTGCATCCTGTAGTACTAACTCAAAAAAGTTCTGGGACACTGTAAAGTCCATGGAGAAGAAGAGAACCTCCTCCCAGCTGCCCACTGCTATGAGGCTAGGAAACAGTGTCACCACGGATAAATCCACTATAATTGAGAATTTCAATAAGCATTTCTCTATGGCTGGCCATGCTTTCCACCTGGCTACCCCTACCCTGGTCAACTGCTCGGCACCCTCCACAGCAACCCGCCAAAGCCCTCACCATTTCTCCTTTACCCAAATCCAGATAGCTGATGTTCTGAAAGAGCTGCAAAATCTGGACCCCTACAAATCAGCCGGGCTAGACAATCTGGACCCTTTCTTTCTAAAAAATGATCTGTTGAAATTGTTGCAACCCCTATTTACTAGCCTGTTCAACCTCTCTTTGTATCGTCTGAGATTCCCAAAGATTGGAAAGCTGCCGCGGTCATCCCCCTCTTCAAAGAGGGTGACACTCTAGACCCAAACTGCTACAAACCTATATCTATCCTACCCTGTCTTTCTAAGGTCTTCGAAAGCCAAGTTAACAAACAGATCACCGACCATTTCGAATCCCACCGTACCTTCTCCACTATGTAATCTGGTTTCAGAGCTGGTCATGGGTGCACCTCAGCCACGCTCAAGGTCCTAAACGACATCATAACCGCCATCAATAAGAGACATTACTGTGCAGCCGTATTCATCGACCTGACCAAGGCTTTCGACTCTGTCAATCACCACATTCTTATTGGTAGACTCGACAGCCTTGGTTTCTCTGTATACTTCTGGCCCCTCTTTTGACACTGTGTTAACTAACCTCCAGCTTCAATGCCATACAACTCTCCTTCCGTGGCCTCCAACTGCTCTTAAACGCAAGTAAAGCTAAATGCATGCTATTCAACCGATCACTGCCCGCACCTGCTCGCCCGTCCAGCATCACTACTCTGGATGACTCTGACTTAGAATACGTGGACAACTCAAATACCTAGGTGTCTGGTTAGACTGTAAACTCTCCTTCCAGACTCACATTAAGCAGCTCCAATCCAAAATTAAATCTAGAATTGGCTTCCTATATCAAAACAAAGCATCCTTCACTCATGCTGCCAAACATACCCTCATAAAACTGACCATCCTACCGATCCTCGAGTTCGTAGTCTATCACAGTGCCATCCGTTTTGTCACCAAAGCCCCATATACTACCCACCATTGCAACCTGTACGCTCTCATTGGTTGGCCCTCGCTTCATACTCATCGCCAAACCCACTGGCTACAGGTTATCTACAAGTCTCTGCTAGGTAAAGCCCCGCCTTATCTCAGCTCACTGGTCACCATAGCAGCACCCACTCGTAACACGCGCTCCAGCAGGTATATCTCACTGGTCACCCCCAAAGCCAATTCCTTCTTTGGTCATCTTTCCTTCCAGTTCTCTGCTGCCAATGACTGGAACGAACTGCAAAAATCTCTGAAGCTGGAGACTCATATCTCCCTCACTAGCTTCAAGCACCAGCTGTCAGAGCAGCTCACAGATCACTGCACCTGTATATAGATAGCCCATCTGTAAACAGCCCATCTATCTACCTACCTCATCCCCATACTGTATTTATTTATTTATCTTGCTCCTTTGCACCCCAGTATCTCTACTTGCACATTCATCTTCTTCACATCTACCATTCCAGTGTTTAATTGGTGCTATATTGTAATTACTTCACCACCATGGCCTATTTATTGTCTTAACTCCCTTATCTTACCTCATTTACACTCACTGTATAGACTTTTTGTTTTCTTTTGTTCTACTGTATTATTGACTATGTTTGTTTATTCCATGTGTAACTCTGTGTTGTTGTATGTGTCGAATTGCTATGCTTCATCTTGGCCAGGTCGCAGTTGCAAATGAGAGCTTGTTCTCAACTAGCCTACGTGGTTAAATAAAGGTGAAATACATTTTTAAAAAGTAAAAAAGTCAGAGCAAAAACCTTGTGTTTTAGGTTGTTGTCCTGCTGAAAGGTGAATTTGTCTCCCTGTGTCGGTTGGAAAGAAGAATGAACCAGATTTTTCTCTAGGAATTTGCCTGTGCTTAGCTCCATTCAGTTTATTTTTATCCTAAAAAACTGCATAGGCTTTGTTTATGACAAGCATACCCATAACATGATGCAGCCATGCTTGAAAAGATGAAGAGTGGTACTCACTGATGTGTGTTGTGTTGGATTTGCCCCAAACACTTTGTATTCAGGACATAAAGTTAATTTCTTGATCACATTTCTTAGCTTTACTTTAGTGCCTTATTGCAAAAAAAAATTATTCTGTACCAGACTTCCTTCTTTTCACTCTGTCATTTAGGGTAGAATGGTGGAATAACTATAATGTTATTGATCCATCCTCAGTTTTCTCCCATCAAAGCCATTCAACTCTGTGACTGTTTTAAAGTCACCAATATCCTCAAGGTGAAATCCTTCCTCTTCCTTCGTCTTCTGCAACTGAGTTAGAAAGGACGCCTGTATCTGTGTAGTGACTGGGTGCATTGACACACCATCCAAAGACCTTACAGAAAATTGTATGTGTGGGGTACAGAGATGATGAAGTCATTCAAAAATCATGTTAAACACTACTATTGAACACAGAATGAGTCCATGCAACTTATTCTGTGACTTGTTTAGCAGGTTTTTACTCCTGAACTTATTTAGGCTTGTCATAACAAAGGGGTTGAAAACTTAGTGACTGAAGACATTTCAGCTTTTCATTTTTTATTTCATTTGTAAAGATTTCTAAAAAACATCATTTCACTTTGACACTATGGCCGGTGTTTAGGCCAGTGGCAAAAAAATAAAACTTAATTTAATCAATTTTTAAATTCAAACTGTAACACAACAACATGTGGAAAATGGGTGTAAAAGGGTGTAAATACTTCCTGGAGGGAAGAGGGTGTCTTTTAGGACGCTAACCATGTATTAACCCCCCCCCCCCCCCCCCCCAACACTTTATTAATGAACTGTGGTCTAAACCCCAGAGGAGGCGAACTCAAACCTCAATATATTAACAAAGGCCTGTATAAAAATGGGACAAATTGAATGGGGGGGGGGGAGCAGTGCATGAAAAAAAATCGAGGCCACCCCTTTGAGCCTCAATCGCCCTCCCTATCGCCCCCCCCCATACACCACCCAGCCCCTATCCAAACAAGCACCCTCCACTTGTAAGCCTCGATAATTCAACACTAATTAAAAAGACACCAGAATACACAACCAACTGCTTTGAGTGCAGCAGAGGCATCCATCCCAGCCAGCAGCACATAACCCTAACCATATACAGCAAGGTTCCGCAACTGGCGGCCCACGAGCCAAATTTGGCCCGCAGGTGGTTTTATTTGCCCCCCCCCAAGTTATCTGAGCAAAAAATGTAAAACGTTTCTGTTGTTGGACATAAAAGATTGTAAAAACACCAGGAAATCAGGAAATTATTTTAATTTAAGAAATCTATTCCCACGCATAATAAAGAGACACATGATCGTATCCAAATGTAAGCAAAGTTTGAAATGATGATGTTTTTCCCTGAATCTAGTTGATGATCCCTGATGTAACCCTAACCATATACAAGCTAGACCCTGAACCACATACAGGACTATACTAGACTACTAACCCTAACCATATACAGGACTATACTAGACTACTAACCCTAACCATATACAAGCTAGACCCTGAACCACATACAGGACTATACTAGACTACTAACCCTAACCATATACAGGACTATACTAGACTACTAACCCTAATCATATACAGGCTAGACCCTGAACCACATACAGGACTATACTAGACTACTAACCCTAATCATATACAAGCTAGACCCTGAACCACATACAGGACTATACTAGACTACTAACCCTAATCATATACAGGCTAGACCCTGAACCACATACAGGACTATAATAGACTACTAACCCTAACCATATACAGGACTATACTAGACTACTAACCCTAATCATATACAGGCTAGACCCCTAAACCACATACAGGACTATACTAGACTACTAACCCTAACCATATACAAGCTAGACCCCTAAACCACATACAGGACTATACTAGACTACTAACCCTAACCATATACAAGCTAGACCCCTAAACCACATACAGGACTATACTAGACTACTAACCCTAATCATATACAAGCTAGACCCCTAAACCACAGACAGGACTATACTAGACTACTAACCCTAATCATATACAGGCTAGACCCTGAACCACATACAGGACTATACTAGACTACTAACCCTAACCATATACAGGACTATACTAGACTACTAACCCTAACCACATACAGGACTATACTAGACTACTAACCCTAACCATATACAGGACTATACTAGACTACTAACCCTAACCATATACAGGACTATACTAGACTACTAACCCTAACCATATACAAGCTAGACCCCTAAACCACATACAGGACTATACTAGACTACTAACCCTAACCATATACAGGACTATACTAGACTACTAACCCTAACCATATACAGGCTAGACCCCTAAACCATATACAGGACTATACTAGACTACTAACCCTAACCATATACAAGCTAGACCCCTAAACCACATACAGGACTATACTAGACTACTAACCCTAATCATATACAGGACTATACTAGACTACTAACCCTAACCATATACAAGCTAGACCCCTAAACCACATACAGGACTATACTAGACTACTAACCCTAACCATATACAGGACTATACTAGACTACTAACCCTAATCATATACAGGCTAGACCCTGAACCACATACAGGACTATACTAGACTACTAACCCTAACCATATACAAGCTAGACCCCTAAACCACATACAGGACTATACTAGACTACTAACCCTAATCATATACAGGCTAGACCCTGAACCACATACAGGACTATACTAGACTACTAACCCTAATCATATACAAGCTAGACCCCTAAACCACATACAGGACTATACTAGACTACTAACCCTAACCATATACAGGACTATACTAGACTACTAACCCTAATCATATACAGGCTAGACCCTGAACCACATACAGGACTATACTAGACTACTAACCCTAACCATATACAAGCTAGACCCCTAAACCACATACAGGACTATACTAGACTACTAACCCTAACCATATACAGGACTATACTAGACTACTAACCCTAATCATATACAGGCTAGACCCCTAAACCACATACAGGACTATACTAGACTACTAACCCTAATCATATACAAGCTAGACCCTGAACCACATACAGGACTATACTAGATGACTAACCCTAACCATATACAGGACTATACTAGACGACTAACCCTAACCATATACAAGCTAGACCCTGAACCACATACAGGACTATACTAGACTACTAACCCTAATCATATACAGGACTATACTAGACGACTAACCCTAATCAGGGCGGCAGGGTAGCCTAGTGTTTAGAGTGTTGGACTAGTAACCGGAAGGTTGCGAGTTCAAACCCCCGAGCTGACAAGGTACAAATCTGTCGTTCTGCCCCTGAAAAGGCAGTTAACCCACTGTTCCCAGGCCGTCATTGAAAATAAGAATGTGTTCTTAACTGACTTGCCTGGTTAAATAAAGGTTAAAAATATATATATATATATATATATATATATATATATATATATATATATATATATATATATATATATACAGACTAGACCCCTAACCACATACAGGACTATACTAGACTGCTAACCCTAATCATATACAGGCTAGACCCCTAAACCTAACCATAGACAGGCCTAGACTTCTACAGCTGTAAGGGACAGGGAAGTGGGAGTTAGGCGGTCAGAGAGGAACTACCATGTTATTAAACGGTCTAGTCAAGAGACTAAACAACTCTTGTGAGTATACATTTTTATTTATTAATTTTTTATTTCACCTTTATTTAACCAGAGTTTTTTGTAGTTCGTTCCAGTCATTGGCAGCAGAGAACTGGAAGGAGAGGCGGCCAAAGAAAGAATTGGTTTTGGCGGTGACTAGAGAGATATACCTGCTGGAGCGTGTGCTACAGGTGGGAGATGCTATGGAGACCAGCGAGCTGAGATAAGGGGGACTTTACCTAGCAGGGTCTTGTAAATGCATGTTATGTTGTAGACATAACACAGGCCACCTCATGAATGGTGGAACATATCAGCTCCTACTCCTGTTGTTTAAACCCTTGCCGTTAGAGTTGTGAATTGGCAGGGACCACACGATAGTTTAAACCCTTGCCTTTAGGGTTGTGAATTGGTAGGGACCACACGATAGTTTAAACCCTTGCCTTTAGGGTTGTGAATTGGCAGGGACCACACGATAGTTTAAACCCTTGCCTTTAGGGTTGTGAATTGGCAGGGACCACACGATAGTTTAAACCCTTGCCTTTAGGGTTGTGAATTGGCAGGGACCACACGATAGTTTAAACCCTTGCCTTTAGGGTTGTGAATTGGCAGGGACCACGCGATAGTTTAAACCCTTGCCTTTAGGGTTGTGAATTGGCAGGGACCACACGATAGTTTAAACCCTTGCCGTTAGAGTTGTGAATTGGCAGGGACCACACGATAGTTTAAACCCTTGCCTTTAGGGTTGTGAATTGGCAGGGACCACGCGATAGTTTAAACCCTTGCCTTTAGGGTTGTGAATTGGCAGGGACCACACGATAGTTTAAAGTTTAAACCCTTGCCTTTAGGGTTGTGAATTGGCAGGGACCACACGATAGTTTAAACCCTTGCCTTTAGGGTTGTGAATTGGCAGGGACCACACGATAGTTTAAACCCTTGCCTTTAGGGTTGTGAATTGGCAGGGACCACACGATAGTTTAAACCCTTGCCTTTAGGGTTGTGAATTGGCAGGGACCACACGATAAGATATTATCACGATACTTAGGTGCTGACACCTATATGTATTTTGTGATTCGATACTGTGATTTTATTGCGATTCGATGTTCCAAAAAAACATTGCTCACCGTGTCTGATACGGAGAGACGAGAGAGAGACAAGGTTTGATCAGTCAAGGAAATAAAAGTTCTGAAAACACATTGGCTCTAAAAGGAAGATGAAGAACAAGCTACTATTGAAGAGCATTAGTTGCCTGTCAAATCATAAGAGGGTGGGGTGATAAGCGGGATGGACCGAGAGTACCTGAGGGCCGGTTTACAGCGATAGGTGGGATGGACCGAGAGTAGCTGAGGGGTGGGGTTAAGGTGACAAGTCCTGTCAACATGCCCTGTCAACATGCCCTGTCAACATGCCCTGTCAACATGTCCTGTCAACATGTCCTGTCAACATGTCCTGTCAACATGTCCTGTCAACATGCCCTGTTAACATGTCCTGTCAACATGTCCTGTCAACATATACTGTCAACATATACTGTCAACATGACCTGTTAACATGTCCTGTCAACATGTCCTGTCAACATGTCCTGTCAACATGTCCTGTCAACATGTCCTTTCAACATGACCTGTCAACATGCCCTGTCAACATGTCCTGTCAACATGCCCTGTCAACATGTCGGTCCTTTCAACATGTCCTGTCAACATGTCCTGTCAACATGTCCTGTCAACATTCCCTGTCAACATGTCCATTCAACATGCCCTGTCAACATGTCCTGTCAACATGTCCTTTCAACATGTCCTGTCAACATGTCCTGTCAACATGTCCTGTCAACATGTCGGTCCTTTCAACATGCCCTGTCACCATCCCTGTCAACATGTCCTGTTAACGTGTCCTGTCAACATGTCCTGTCAACATGTCGGTCCTTTCAACATTCCCTGTCAACATGCCCTGTCAACATGCCCTGTCAACATGTCCTGTTAACGTGTCCTGTCAACATGCCCTGTCAACATGTCGGTCCTTTCAACATTCCCTGTCAACATGCCCTGTCAACATGTCCTGTCAACATGCCCTGTCAACATGTCCTGTCAACATGGCCTGTCAAAATGTCCTATCAACATGTCCTGTCAACATTCCCTGTCAACATGTCCTGTCAACATGTCCTTTCAACATGGCCTGTCAACATGTCCTGTCAACATGACCTGTCAACATGTCCTGTCAACATGTCCTGTCAACATGTCCTTTCAACATGTCCTGTCAACATGGCCTGTCAACATGTCCTGTCAACATGTCGGTCCTAAAATGAAACTGGTATATTTTCTATTCACAACGATTTGTTTGTTGTTGCCAATTTTCTATAAAAGGACAGACAAACAAGTTCCATACCTTCTCATTCTTCCACTTGACTCCTCAGTCTTTTCCCCCCCAGTATTCATTTCCCCCCCATCACTACTTACCACATCGTTAACCGTAATCGGTACCTTTAATGAACTGGTTCTTAGCAATAATATTCTTTTTAAATTCTGTGTTTATTGCTGCCTCTTGTATGATATAAACATATAAATTGAACCTATGACTCATGGTCCTCGTCATCCCAAAGCCAGGTGGGGATACAAATATAGCCGCTGACGCTGTGCCAGGGTCCACGGGAGAAAGCCCTGGTCAAACCTAGTGCACTATTGAAGGGAATAGGGTGTTGTTTGGAACGCATTCTATGTTCATTAGCCAGGAGCGTGTGATAAGGCACGTTAAAATAAATAATCCCTTTTTCACCGCTCCATTTCATGGGAAAATATCCCAACCTTCCCCTGCTGCCCCCGAGCATCTGTTGGTTCAAACATCTGAAGGCTAGAGGACAGACAGACAGACAGACAGACAGACAGACAGACAGACAGACAGACAGACAGACAGACAGACAGACAGACAGACAGACAGACAGACAGACAGACAGACAGACAGACAGACAGACAGACCACTATGTTAGTAGTATACATGACAGACAGACAGACAGACAGACAGACAGACAGACAGACAGACAGACAGACAGACAGACAGACAGACAGACAGACAGACAGACAGACAGACAGACAGACAGACAGACAGACAGACAGACAGACAGACAGACAGACAGACAGACAGACAGACAGACAGACAGACAGACAGACAGACAGACAGACAGACAGACAGACAGACAGACACACAGACACACACACAGACAGACAGACAGACAGACATACACACAGACAGACAGACAGACAGACAGACAGACATACAGACAGACAGACAGACAGACAGACAGACAGACAGACAGACAGACCACTATGTTAGTAGTATTCATGACAGACAGACAGACAGTTGGCCCTCGCTTCATACTCGTTGCCAAACCCACTGGCTCTTGGTCATCTACAAGGCTTTTCTAGGTAAAGCCCCGCCCCTTATCTCAGCTCACTGGTCACCATAGCAGCACCCACCCGTAGCACGCACTCCAGCAGGTATATTTCACTGGTCACGCCCAAAGCCAATTGCTCCTTTGGCCACCTTTCCTTCCAGTTCTCTGCTGCCAATGACTGGAATGAACTGCAAAAATCACTGAATCTGGAGACTCATATCTCCCTCACTAACTTAAAGCACCAGCTGTCAGAGCAGCTCACAGATTACTGCACCTGTACATAGCCCATCTGTAAATAGCCCATCCAACTACCTCATCCCCATACTGTATTTATTTATTTATCTTGCTCCTTTGCACCCCAGTATCTCTACTTGCACATTCATCTTCTGCCTTACCTCCCTTATCTTACCTCATTTGCACACACTGTATATAGACTTGTTTCTACTGTATTATTGACTGTATGTTTGTTTACTCCATGTGTAACTCTGTGTCGTTGTATGTGTCGAACTGCTTTACTTTATCTTGGCCAGGTCACAATTGTAAATGAGAACTTTTCTCAACTAGCCTACCTGGTTAAATAAAGATGAAGTAAAAAATAAAAAATAAAAAATAAAAAAGTCAGAGCAAAAACCAAGACATGAGGTTGAAGGAATTGTCAGACAGGATTGTGTCGAGGCACAGATATGGGGAAGTGTACCAAAAAATGTCTGCAGCATTGAAGGTCCCCAAGAACACAGTGGCCTCCATCATTCTTAAATGGAAGAAGTTTGGAACCACCTAGATTCTTCCTAGAGAGTTCCTCTGTGGGGATGGGAGTATCTTCCAGAAGGACAACCATCTCTGCAGCACTCCATCAATTAATCCTTTATGATAGAGTGGCCAGACGGAAGCCACTCCTCAGTAAAAGGCACATGACAGCCCCCTTGGAGTTTGTAAAAAGGCACCTAAAGCACTCAGACATGAGAAACAATAATTTTTTGGTCTGACAAAACCAAGATTGAACTCTTTGACCTGAATCCCAGGTGTCACGTCTGGAGGAAACCTGGCACCATCCCTACGATGAAGCATGGTGGTGGCGGCATTCCTACGGTGAAGCACGGTGGTGTCACCATCCCTACGGTGAAGCATGGTGGGCTCCTGAGTGTCGCAGCACTCTAAGGCACGGCATCTCAATGCAAGAGGCATCACTACAGTCCCTGATTCGAATCCAGGCTGTATCACATCTGGCCGTGATTGGGAGTCCCATAGGGCGGTGCACAATTGGCCCAGCGTGCTCCAGAGTGCTCAGGATCTCAGACTGGAGCGAAGGTTCACCTTCCAACAGGACAACAACCGTAAGCACACAGCCAAGACAATACAGAAGTGGCTTCAGGTCAAGTCTCTGGAGTGGCCCAGACTTGAACCCGATCCAACATCTCTGGAGAGACCTGAAAATAGCTGCCTGGCGACGCTCCCCATCCAACCTGACAGAGCTTGAGAGGATCTGCAGAGAAGAATGGGAGAAATTCTCCAAATACAGGTGTGCCAAGTTTGTCGTATCAAGTTTGTCGTATCATACCCAAGAAGACTCACTGCCAAAGGTGCGTCAACAATGTACTGAGTAAAGGGTCTGAATACTTATGTAAATCAGATTGTCCGGTTTTTATTTTTAATAAATTAGCAAACATTTCTAAAAATCAGTTTTCCTTTGTCATTATGGGCTATTGCCCCTCCCCCCCAAGTTTTCTGAGAAAAAAAATAATAAAATGTTCATTTTTTATATAAAAAAAAACATTTGGACATAAAAGACTAAAAACACCAGGAAATCAGTACCAAGTGATTTTAATTTAAGAAATCTGAAATCACGCAAATGTAAGCAAGGTTAGAAATTATTATGTTCTAGTCAAACATTATATCTGTTTAGGCTTCTTGCGGTCAATAAGCAGTCTACAAAGTATTTGTAATTATGTTCCGGCCTAAAAGTCCATCCCAAATACTAAAAGCTCACATTTTCCATAACTTGTAGGTAGTTAGGAAGGACTGGGGTCTGAACGGATATCTCAAAGCTTCTGCTCTTTTCTATAACCTATAGCGAACACAATATATGGTCTATCCTAGGTCTACGTAGGTTTCTCGATTATGGGGGGAGGGGGGGTAAATGCAAATTAAATACTGTAGTAGTTACTATAGTTTAAAAAAAGCTTTTCGCAGACATTTTTGTCGTATTTACTAGTGTTTTTTGTGTGTATAATACTGTAGTATTTACTATAGTATTCTACAGTATACTACAATGTTCTATACTAAGTACTACACACTATTGAGGGATACTGTAAGGCGTCTAGGTGTAGCAGGTGAGGCGGAGTTAGGCGCAGGACACAAAGATGAGTAATAAACGTAACTTTACTCAAAAAAAGAAATATTCCAAGAAAGAACATCATTGTCACGCCCCGAACCGGAGCCGCCACCGAGGGTAGATGACCACCCTCCCCTATAGGTTCCGGTTTGAGAACGGGAGTCCGTACCTTTGGGGGGGGGGGGTACTGTCACGCCCTGACCTTAGAGATCCTTTAAATTCTCTATTTGGTAGGTCAGGGTGTGACTAGGGTGGGAAATCTATGTTTATATTTCTTTGTTGGCCGAGTATGGTTCCCAATCAGAGGCAGCTGTGTATCGTTGTCTCTGATTGGGGATCATACTTAGGCAGCCCTTTTTCCCACCTTCTGTTGTGGGATCTTGTCTTTGTGCGTTGCATGTGTTGCACTCCTAGCTTTACGTTCGTTGAGTTGTTTATTGTTTTTTGGTGGAACATTTAAAGTTAAAGAAAATGTATGCCTACCAAGCTCCTGGAGGGAGCTGAACCTTGGACAAGGGCCGGGGAGTATCGCCGTCCGAAGGAGCAGATGAAGGCAGCGAAAGCAGAACGGCGACGTTATGAGGAGTTAAACCAACAAAGAAAGCACGAGAGGCAGCCCCCCCCAAAAATGTGGGGGGGGCACACGGGGAGATTGGCGGAATCAGGGTTCAGACCTGAGCTAACTCCCCGTGCTTACCGTGGGGAGCGAGTGACCGGTCAAGCACCGTGTTATCCGGTTCTGAGCACCATGCCTTCAGTGCGCATCCACAGCCCGGTGCGCTCTCTGCAAGCTCCCCGAAGTTTCCATTCTAGAGTGGACATTCAGTCAGGACGGATTGTGCCGGCTCAGCGCTCCTTGCCTCCGGTGCATCTCTTCGGCCCTGGATATCCTGCGTCAGCTCTACGCACGGTATCCCCAGTTCGCCAGCACAACCCAGTGAGGCCTGTGCCAGCTCCCCGCACTTGCTGTGCTACAGGGGGGATTCAGCCAGGACGCGTTGTGCCAGCTCTACGCTCCAGGCCTCCAGTGCGCCTCCACGGCCCAGATTATCCTGCGTCGGCTCTACGCACTATGCTCCCAGTGAACCTTCACTGCCCAGTGTGTCCGGTGCCAGCTTTCCACACTCACCGAGCTAAAGTGGGTATCCAGCCAGGATGCGTTGTGGTAGCTCCCCGCACCAGGCCCCCAATACGTCACCTCAGTCCAGTGAGGACTGTACCGGCTCCACGCACGAATCCTCCAGTAATAATCCATGGCCCAGAGCCTCTAGTGATAATCCATGGCCCAGAGCCTCCAGTGATGATCCATGGCCCAGAGCCTGTAGTGATGATCCATGGCACGAAGCCTCCAGTGATGATCCATGGCCCAGAGCCTGTAGTGATGATCCATGGCCCGGAGCCTGTAGTGATGATCCATGGCACGAAGCCTCCAGTGATGATCCATGGCACGAAGCCTCCAGTGATGATCCATGGCCCGGAGCCTGTATTGATGATCCATGGCAAGGAGCCTTCAGTGAAGGTCCCCAGTCCGGATTCTTCAGAGACGGTCCCCAGTCCGGAGCCTCCAGCGACGGTCCTCAGTCCAGAGTCTCCAGCGACGGTCTGCGGTCCAGAGCCTCCAGCGACGAGCTGCAGTCCAGAGCCTCCAGCGGGGGTTCCCAGTCCGGAGTCTCCGGCGACGATCTGCAGTCCGGAGCCTCCAGCGGTGGTTCCAAGTTCAGAGCCTCCGGCAATGATCCATGGTCCAGTTCCACAGAAGCGGAGGGATCAGTGTAGGGAGCGGGGGCTACGTCCCGAACCGGAGCCGCCACCGAGGGTAGATGACCACCCTCCCCTATAGGTTCCGGTTTGAGAACGGGAGTCCGTACCTTTGGGGGAGGGGGGGGAGTGTACTGTCACAGTAAGTACTGTAGTATTCTATAGTAAACTGTAGTCTTTTTTTATGGAACCTGGTCAAATGTAGTGCACTATAAAGGGAATAGGGTCCCAGTTGGAACCTAGACCTTGGTGAGACTTTGGTGAGACTTTTTGTGAGACCTTGGGCAGACTTTGGTGAGACCTTGGTGAGACTTTTTGTGAGACCTTGGCAGACCTTGGTGAGACCTTGGTGAGACTTTTTGTGAGACCTTGGGCAGACCTTGGTGAGACTTTTTGTGAGACCTTGGCAGACCTTGGTGAGACCTTGGTGAGACCTTGGTGAGACTTTTTGTGAGACCTTGGTGAGACCTTGGTGAGACTTTGGTGAGACTTTGGTGAGACTTTTTGTGAGACCTTGGGCAGACCTTGGTGAGACCTTGGTGAGACTTTTTGTGAGACCTTGGCAGACCTTGGTGAGACCTTGGTGAGACCTTGGTGAGACTTTTTGTGAGACCTTGGCAGACCTTGGTGAGACCTTGGTGAGACCTTGGTGAGTCTTTTTGCGAGACCTTGGTGAGACCTTGGTGAGACTTTGGTGAGACCTTGGTGAGACCTTGGTGAGACTTTTTGTGATACCTTGGGCAGACCTTGGTGAGACTTTGGTGAGACCTTGGTGAGACCTTGGTGAGACTTTTTGTGAGACCTTGTTGAGACTTTTTATGACACCTTGGTGAGACTTTGGTGAGACCTTGGTGAGACTTTTGTGAGACTTTGGTGAGACTTTTAGTGAGACCTTGGGCAGACCTTGGTGAGAATTGGTGAGACCTTGGTGAGACCTTGGTGAGACTTTTTGTGAGACCTTGGGGAGACCTTGGTGAGACCTTGGTGAGACTTTTTGTGAGACCTTGGCAGACCTTGGTGAGACCTTGGTGAGACTTTTTGTGAGACCTTGGTGAGACCTTGGTGAGACTTTGGTGAGACCTTGGTGAGACCTTGGTGAGACCTTGGTGAGACTTTTTGTGATACCTTGGGCAGACCTTGGTGAGACTTTGGTGAGACCTTGGTGAGACTTTTTGTGAGACCTTGTTGAGACTTTTTATGACACCTTGGTGAGACTTTGGTGAGACCTTGGTGAGACCTTGGTGAGACTTTTGTGAGACTTTGGTGAGACTTTTTGTGAGACCTTGGGCAGACCATGGTGAGAATTGGTGAGACCTTGGTGAGACTTTTTGTGAGACCTTGGGGAGACTTTGGTGAGACCTTGGTGAGACCTTGGTGAGACTGTATGCATGTGACAGTGGTTGACATGAGGCCTGTTAATTACTGTAATGACACAGCACTCTTATTAAGTCCCCAGGCCTAACTAGCGGACTCCAAGTGGCACTGTCTCTGGTCTGTGTGTGTGTGTGTGTGTGTGCGTGTGTGTGTGTGTGTGTGTGTGTGTGTGTGTGTGTGTGTGTGTGTGTGGGTGTGTGTGTGTGTGGGTGTGTGTGTGTGTGTGTGTGTGTGTATGTGTGTGTGTGCAGCCTCGTTAGTGCAGACAGCTGTTCCTCTCAGCCAAAGCTCCTCCCGGGCCAGGCAGCTTTGGGATTCATACACACACAGCGTTGTGACTGTGAGGGGCTCTGGGCTAGCTAGCTGGTGATCCCTCCCCTCCCCACTACCCATATAAGCAATGACAAATCAACACTAACAATAAAAAAAACATCAACCCCAAGAAACCAACAATAACCCATCATGGGACAACAAAACATCCTTGAGTGAGATTCCAACTATCTCAGAGCATATACTGATGAACAGACTGACATATAGAGCTAGTCACTAGTGTTGGGGGGGTGTACAGGTGTGTGGAGGGGGGGGTAAAGCATGTAATAAGAGTCCTCCAGAACCTGTGAGTAAGGAAGGGTGACATAACGTGTACCCATGTCCCTCTGTGGAGCTGTGCAAGGGCAGAGGTAGCTGGGATGTTCCAGGAAGCCATTGTATATCCAAGCCTCCAAAATGTCATGGATTTGTAGCACTCATTCTTTCGTATGAGAGATTCTCCCCTTTTCCTTTGTGCCAGTCAGACCTTTAGGCCTATTACAGTGGGGCAAAAAAGTATTTAGTCAGCCACTAATTGTGCAAGTTCTCCCACTTAAAAAGATGAGAGAGGCCTGTAATTTTCATCATAGGTACACTTCAACTATGACAGACAAAATGAATGAGGAAAAAAAATCCAGAAAATCACATTGTAGGATTTTAAATGAATTTATTTGAATATTATGGTGGAAAATAAGTATTTGGTCAATAACAAAAGTTTATCTCAATACTTTGTTATATACCCTTTGTTGGCAATGACAGAGGTCAAACGTTTTCTGTAAGTCTTCACAAGGTTTTCACACACTGTTGCTGGTCTTTTGGCCCATTCCTCCATGCAGATCTGATCTCCTCTAGAGCAGTGATGTTTTGGGGCTGTTGCTGGGCAACACGGACTTTCAACTCCCTCCAAAGATTTTGTATGGGGTTGGGGTTGAGATCTGGAGACTGGCTAGGCCACTCCAGGACCTTGAAATGCTTCTTACGAAGCCACTCCTTCGTTGCCCAGGCGGTGTGTTTGGGATCATTGTCATGCTGAAAGACCCAGCCACGTTTCATCTTCAATGCCCTTGCTGATGGTAGGCTTTGTTGCTTTGGTCCCAGCTCTCTGCAGGTCATTCACTAGGTCCCCCCGTGTGGTTCTGGGATTTTTGCTCACCGTTCTTGTGATCATTTTGACCCCACGGGGTGAGATCTTGCGTGGAGCCCCAGATCGAGGGAGATTATCAGTGGTCTTGTATGTCTTCCATTTCCTAATAATTGCTCCCACAGTTGATTTCTTCAAACCAAGCTGCTTACCTATTGCAGATTCAGTCTTCCCAGCCTGGTGCAGGTCTACAATTTTGTTTCTGGTGTCCTTTGACAGCTCTTTGGTCTTGGCCATAGTGGAGTTTGGAGTGTGACTGTTTGAGGTTGTGGACAGGTGTCTTCTATACTGATAACAAGTTCAAACAGGTGCCATTAATACAGGTAATGAGTGGAGGACAGATGAGCCTCTTAAAGAAGAAGTTACAAGTCTGTGAGAGCCTGAAATCTTGCTTGTTTGTTATTGACCAAATACTTATTTTCCACCATAATTTGCAAATAAATTCATTTAAAATCCTACAATGTGATTTTCTGGATTTTTCTTCCTAATTTAGTCTGTCATAGTTGAAGTGTATCTATGATGAAAATTACAGGCCTCTCTCATTTTTTTAAGTGGGAGAACTTCTACAATTGTTTGCTGACTAAATACTTTTTTGCCCCACTGTACCTATTGTTAAGTGTCTCAGAGGATTGCTAATTTAGGATCAGTTTGAACTTTTACATCACAATGATTAAGATAACATGGACTGGGGAGCACCTGATCCTAGATTAGCACTCCTACTCTGAGATGCTTCAACAGTATGTTGTTCAGGTACATCAGTATGTTGCTATGGTACATCAGTATGTTGTTATGGTACATCAGTATGTTGCTATGGTACATCAGTATGTTGTTATGGTTCATCAGTATGTTGTTATGGTACATCAGTATGTTGTTATGTTGTTATGGTTCAACAGTATGTTGTTATGGTACATCAGCATGTTGTTATGGTACATCAGTATGTTGTTATGGTACATCAGTATGTTGTTATGGTTCAACAGTATGTTGTTATGGTACATCAGTATGTTGTTATGGTTCAACAGTATGTTGTTATGGTACATCAGCATGTTGTTATGGTACATCAGTATGTTGTTATGGTACATCAGCATGTTGTTATGGTACATCAGTATGTTGTTATGGTTCAACAGTATGTTGTTATGGTACATCAGCATGTTGTTATGGTACATCAGTATGTTGTTATGGTTCAACAGTATGTTGTTATGGTACATCAGTATGTTGTTATGGTACATCAGTATGTTGTTATGTTGTTATGGTTCAACAGTATGTTGTTATGGTACATCAGTATGTTGTTATGTTGTTATGGTACATCAGTATGTTGTTATGTTGTTATGGTACATCAGTATGTTGTTATGTTGTTATGGTACATCAGTATGTTGTTATGGTACATCAGCATGCTGTTATGGTACATCAGTATGTTGTTATGTTGTTATGGTACATCAGTATGTTGTTATGGTACATCAGTATGTTGTTATGGTACATCAGTATGTTGTTATGGGACATCAGTATGTTGTTATGTTGTTATGGTTCAACAGTATGTTGTTATGGTACATCAGTATGTTGTTATGGTACATCAGTATGTCACTATGGTACATAAGTATGTTGTTATGGTACATCAGTATGTCACTATGGTACATAAGTATGTTGTTATGGTACATCAGTATGTTGTTATGGTACATCAGTATGTCACTATGGTACATAAGTATGTTGTTATGGTACATCAGTATGTTGTTATGGTACATCAGTATGTCACTATGGTACATAAGTATGTTGTTATGGTACATCAGTATGTTGTTATGGTACATCAGTATGTCACTATGGTACATAAGTATGTTGTTATGGTACATCAGTATGTTGTTATGGTACATAAGTATGTTGTTATGGTACATAAGTATGTTGTTATGGTACATCAGTATGTTGTTATGGTGCATCATCATGTTGTTATGGTACATCAGTATGTTGCTATGGTACATCAGTATGTCACTATGGTACATAAGTATGTTGTTATGGTACATCAGCATGTCACTATGGTACATAAGTATGTTGTTATGGTACATCAGTATGTTGTTATGGTACATCAGCATGTCACTATGGTACATCAGTATGTTGTTATGGTGCATCAGTATGTTGTTATGGTACATCAGTATGTTGGTATGGTGCATCAGTATGTTGTTGTGGTACATCAGCATGTTGTTGTGGTACATCAGTATGTTGTTATGGTACAGCAGTATGTTGTTATGGTACATCAGTATGTTGTTATGGTACATCAGTATGTCACTATGGTACATAAGTATGTTGTTATGGTACATCAGTATGTTGTTATGGTGCATCAGTATGTTGTTATGGTACATCAGTATGTTGTTATGGTACATCAGTATGTTGTTATGGTGCATCAGTATGTTGTTATGGTACATCAGTATGTTGTTATGGTACATCAGTATGTTGCTATGGTACATAAGTATGTTGTTATGGTACATCAGTATGCCACTATGGTGCATAAGTATGTTGTTATGGTACATCAGTATGTTGTTATGGTACATCAGTATGATGTTATGGTACATCAGCATGTCACTATGGTACATAAGTATGTTGTTATGGTACATCAGTATGTTGTTATGGTACATCAGTATGTTGTTATGGTACATCAGTATGTTGTTATGGTACATCAGTATGTTGTTATGTTGTTATGGTACATCAGTATGTTGTTATGGTACATCAGTATGGTGTTATGGTACATCAGTATGTTGTTATGGTACATCAGTATGTTGTTATGGTACATCAGTATGTTGTTATGGTACATCAGTATGTTGTTATGGGACATCAGTATGTTGTTATGGTACATCAGTATGTCACTGTGGTACATAAGTATGTTGTTATGGTACATCAGTATGTCACTATGGTACATAAGTATGTTGTTATGGTACATCAGTATGTTGTTATGGTACATCAGTATGTCACTATGGTACATAAGTATGTTGTTATGGTACATCAGTATGTTGTTATGGTACATCAGTATGTCACTATGGTACATCAGTATGTTGTTATGGTACATCAGTATGTCACTATGGTACATAAGTATGTTGTTATGGTACATCAGTATGTTGTTATGGTACATAAGTATGTTGTTATGGTACATCAGTATGTTGTTATGGTGCATCAGCATGTTGTTATGGTACATCAGTATGTTGCTATGGTACATCAGTATGTCACTATGGTACATAAGTATGTTGTTATGGTACATCAGCATGCCACTATGGTACATAAGTATGTTGTTATGGTACATCAGTATGTTGTTATGGTACATCAGCATGTCACTATGGTACATCAGTATGTTGTTATGGTGCATCAGTATGTTGTTATGGTACATCAGTATGTTGGTATGGTGCATCAGTATGTTGTTGTGGTACATCAGCATGTTGTTGTGGTACATCAGTATGTTGTTATGGTACAGCAGTATGTTGTTATGGTACATCAGTATGTTGTTATGGTACATCAGTATGTCACTATGGTACATAAGTATGTTGTTATGGTACATCAGTATGTTGTTATGGTGCATCAGTATGTTGTTATGGTACATCAGTATGTTGTTATGGTACATCAGTATGTTGTTATGGTGCATCAGTATGTTGTTATGGTACATCAGTATGTTGTTATGGTTCATCAGTATGTTGTTATGGTACATCAGTATGTTGCTATGGTACATAAGTATGTTGTTATGGTACATCGGTATGCCACTATGGTGCATACGTATGTTGTTATGGTACATCAGTATGATGTTATGGTACATCAGCATGTCACTATGGTACATAAGTATGTTGTTATGGTACATCAGTATGTTGTTATGGTACATCAGTATGTTGTTATGGTACATCAGTATGTTGTTATGGTACATCAGTATGTTGTTATGGTACATCAGTATGTTGTTATGGTACATAAGTATGTTGTTATGGTACATCAGTATGTTGTTATGGTACATCAGTATGTTGTTATGGTACATCAGTATGTTGTTATGGTACATCAGTATGTTGTTATGGTACATCAGTATGTTGTTATGGTACATAAGTAAGTTGTTATGGTACATCAGTATGTTGTTATGGTACATCAGTATGTTGTTATGGTACATCAGTATGATGTTATGGTACATCAGCATGTCGCTATGGTACATAAGTATGTTGTTATGGTACATCAGTATGTTGTTATGGTACATCATTATGTTGTTATGTTGTTATGGTACATCAGTATGATGTTATGGTGCATCAGTATGTTGTTATGTTGTTATGGTACATCAGTATGATGTTATGGTGCATCAGTATGTTGTTATGTTGTTATGGTACATCAGTATGATGTTATGGTACATCAGCATGTCACTATGGTACATAAGTATGTTGTTATGGTACATCAGTATGTTGTTATGGTACATCAGTATGTTGTTATGGTACATCAGTATGTTGCTATGGTACATTTCTGCTAATGCTGTATCAGTGGTTAGGAGGCAGAACGCGCCCTCCCTCCTTCCTTCCTCCACCCCGCCTCTAGATTTCACATGCTTTTCAACTCTGAATATGTGTGTTCAATTAGGAGTTGGTCAAACAGGATTAAATCTCAAATGCCTGACAATATTTAAATGGCCGGTTATCCATCTCTGAAGAAACGCGGCAGCAGCAACGATGCTGGGTACCATAAAATGGAAATTAGAATGTGTAGCAAGCCTGAGTTCTAAAGGCCACCCTATTCCCTACATAGTGCACTACATTTGACCAGGGCCCATTAAAGGTAGTGCTCTACATGGCGAATAGGGGGCCATTTGGGAATCAGGCCAAATAGTACATTCCATTTCTTTTGAATGTGTTAACTACAAAAGCTTTAATTTCACCATCATCCCTCAGATCTAACACCAGAGTGTGTTATTTACTGGCTCTCTCTGTTGCTGTCAGAGGAACCTTTTGAAAAACTCATTCCTGGGAAAAGATTAATTGAAGTCTAATTGAAGTCAATTCTGAACAAACTTGAATTCAATTTCTTCTCATTAAATTGAATCAGAATGCGCCCAGCGTAGCTTTGAGCTCACAGGAGAACAAGGGACGCAAACTTGAGGGGAGTTTTTTTGGCGATGCTTTGATACTGGCATGAGCAAAGAGAGAAGAGCAGCTGGAAGAGAAATCAAATTGAAACCAAAGCTTTGGGAAAATTGAAGGAAACGTGAGCATAATAATAGTTAATAATTAAATTCTCATACAAACAATGGCTACGGCCCTACAGAATGAAGTCATCTGCAGGAGTGTGCAACTTCATTTGCATAATTGACACAATCCCCCCTTCCTCCTGCTCTAAATGAATGATGAAGACAATAACAGATTCTGCTCAAATTGGGAACAATAACAGCAAAATGTCATCAAGGCCCCCGCACCCTGATTAATCTGCTCTTGCAAATCAGCGCAGAGGAGGGAGAGAGAGAGAGAGAGAGGGGGGGGGAGAGGGGGAGAGGGGGAGAGAGAGAGAGGGAGAGAGAGAGAGAGAGAGAGAGAGAGAGAGAGAGAGAGAGAGAGAGAGAGAGAGAGAGAGAGAGAGAGGGAGAGAGAGAGAGAGAGAGAGAGAGAGAGAGAGAGAGAGAGAAAGCATGTGATTAACAACAGTGGGGACCGTTGCGGAGGGCAACCTGCCCTGTTTTGCTCCCGCTCGGGGGGGCGCCAGCCACAAAAGCACCCCTTCCCTTCCGTGCAGCTGCTGCAGATGATGTCGAACAGAATCACCCCCTGAAGGAGAGCAGCAAACTTTCTTCTGTAATTTGTATTGTCATTAACCCCTTACTGCACTCGCTCCAAGCCTCCAGGCCTCCAATTCTCATTAGCCTTGGCTTGTATCAGGGGGGGTAACTACAGAGCCAATCAACCACATGGAAAGACCTGAAGTAGGAATGTTGGGAGATGAGAGGCAATTGTAGCAGGAATGCGGTTTCTGTAACCCTTACTGACTGTTTGTCTGTAGACTATACATTCACCAACCATCTGGGGTGGCAGGGTAGCCTAGTGGTTAGAGTGTAGAGGCGGCAGGGTATCCTAGTGGTTAGAGTGTAGAGGCGGCAGGGTAGCCTAGTGGTTAGAGTGTAGAGGCGGCAGGGTGGCCTAGTGGTTAGAGTGTAGAGGCGGCAGGGTAGCCTAGTGGTTAGAGTGTAGAGGTGGCAGGGTAGCCTAGTGGTTAGAGTGTAGAGGCGGCAGGGTAGCCTAGTGGTTAGAGTGTAGAGGCGGCAGGGTGGCCTAGTGGTTAGAGTGTAGAGGTGGCAGGGTAGCCTAGTGGTTAGAGTGTAGAGGCGGCAGGGTAGCCTAGTGGTTAGAGTGTAGAGGCGGCAGGGTAGCCTAGTGGTTAGAGTGTAGAGGCGGCAGGGTAGCCTAGTGGTTAGAGTGTAGAGGCGGCAGGGTAGCCTAGTGGTTAGAGTGTAGAGGCGGCAGGGTAGCCTAGTGGTTAGAGTGTAGAGGCGGCAGGGTAGCCTAGTGGTTAGAGTGTAGAGGCGGCAGGGTAGCCTAGTGGTTAGAGTGTAGAGGCGGCAGGGTAGCCTAGTGGTTAGAGTGTTGGACTAGTAACCGGAGAAGTTCAAACCCCCGAGCTGACAAAGTACAAATCTGTCATTCTGCCCCTGAACAAGGCAGTTAACCCACTGTTCCTAGGCTGTCATTGAAAATGTGAATTTGTTCTTAACTGACTTGCCTAGTTAAATAAATAACTGAGAACCAATTTTTATGAGTGTTATGTTCAGAGCGATTCTTCTTATTGGGCCGTGTCATCAGATATGATCTAGGGATGATGTTCACTTCAGTGTTTGAAGGATGCTGCTCAGTTTTCTGGTGATGCACTCTCTGCGGTCATAGATTACAACCATTGTGTGTGCTTGTATACAGGCCTCTAAAAGGACAACGAAAACAAACAACAACAAAAACGTGCCGATAACCGGTTAAAAATATTGGGTGTCCGTCCTATCGCCTCTGACCACAAATTGGTCCTCCACTTTCTGTTCATTTCCCAACGATTCTAGATGTTGAAGCACCACTTTCTCATCTGCACCCAGCTGGGGATCTAGTGCGCACGGCCGACGTTCCATACTGACCGAAACAGGTTGTGACACTCACATACTCTCTGTTTCTCCCTCTCTCTCTCTCTCTCTCTCTCTCTCTGTCCCTCCCACTCCCACTCTCTATCTCTATCTCTCTCTCTCTCTCTCTCTCTCTCTCTCTCTGTCTCTCCCTCTCTCTGTCTCTGTCTCTCTCTGCCTCTCTCTCTCTCTGTCTCTCTCTCTCTCTCTCCCTCTCTCTCTCTCTGTCTCTCTCTCTCTCCCCCTCTCTCTCTCTCTCTCTCTCTCTCTCTCTCTCTCTCTCTCTGTCTCTCTCTCTCTCTCTCTCTCTCTGTCTCTCCCTCTCTCTCTGTCTCTCCCTCTCTCTGTATCTCCTTCTCTCTCTCTCTCCCTCTCTCTCTCTCTCTCTCTCTCTCTCTCTCTCTCTCTCTCTCTCTCCTCTCCCTCTCTCTCTCTGTCTCTGCCTCTCTCTCTCTCTCTCTCTCTCTCTCTCCCTCTCTCTGTCTCTCTCTCTCCCTCTCTCTCTCTCTCTCTGTCTCTCCCTCTCTCTCTCTCTGTCTCTCTCTCTCTCTCTCTCTCTCTCTCTCTCTCTGTCTCTTCCTCTCTCTCTCTCTGTCTCTCTCTCTTGCCTGCAGTCCATGACTGTGTCCCAAATGACACCCTCTTCCCTATCAAGTGTATTACTTTTGATTAAAATAGTGAATGATAGAAAGAAAGAAGGGTCATTGGGGATGCAGCCGTGGCTTTATGGCCTCCACTGGACACACCACATCATTTCAACGTGGATAATTGGGTGATATTCGGTTGAGACAACAACAAAAAGTTAGTTGAATTTTCAATGTGTTATCACTATGCTTTTAAACCATCTAAAAGCACACATTCCAATGGAAAAAACAATGTCAGATTTTTTTGGGGGGGGGTTTAGTTGTCACCCAAATGTCTATCACTGTGCTTTCAATCATTTAAAAGCACAACAAAGTTCCAATGGGAAAACAATGTCAGATATTTAGTTTATTTCTACAACAGATCGTGAACATGCATGCTTTATATGACGACATCGAGCAGTGGGAGAAGATGGAGTGAGATGGATTTTGGCTGACATTCTGCTAATTTTCTCATCGATTTGTAACATTTGATTTTAATACAGTTTTCTGTTCTCTAAGGTAAGATCTGTTACGAACAGAGTGTACTAACTTTTGTACACTTTGACAAAGTTTTTATTTTTTTAAAGGTGTGTTGTTTAGAAGGAGTGCAAGGACAAATGTTGCTATTGCACACGCACACTTCACAGAATAGGCGTTCCCTAACAGAAATATGCAAATACATGCTAGAACCTGCCAATAGGATCTCGTTATCTCGTGCTTGGCTCTGCCCACCTCCTTGCTTGTTCTGCCCACAATGATTCATTGGCTCCCATTGGAATCGACAAGATGTGGTCTGTCTTGGGTTAGTCGTGCAAATCTTTTGATAAAGCAGCACACACAGACACGCATTTCCAAACAACGCTACTGCCTCCTTCTGGTTTGGAGTATTTTAACAAGGCTGAGTGGCTGACGTCTCCTAAGGTCTTTCTTGTGTGAACACAAAAGAGATTGACTGTCGGACACTCTGTTCTTCAGAGGAGCCAAATATTGTCGTTTTTTTATTATTTATTTTTTATTTCACCTTTATTTAACCAGGTAGGCTAGTTGAGAACAAGTTCTCATTTGCAACTGCGACCTGGCCAAGATAAAGCATAGCAGTGTGAACAGACAACACAGAGTTACACATGGAGTAAACAAGGCAAACGTGACAATCTGACCGGTGTTTCTGAGTTATTACTTTTATTTTTGGGGGGTTTGAGTTAGAGACATGAATTCAACATATAATTTGTCAACAAGTTAATAGGATATTTATTGTATTTCAAAAGTGATATTGAATTGTGTTTCAAATATCAATATTTGAAGGAGATTTATCTTCTGCTTGGATAGTTCCATCTGTGCCACTGACAGACCTACTGTATATACTGTATACACTGACTTAGACCTACTGTATATACTGTATACACTGCGTTAGTCTGACTTAGACCTACTGTATATACTGTATACACTGCGTTAGTCTGACTTAGACCTACTGTATATACTGTATATACTGACTTAGACCTACTGTATATACTGTATACACTGCGTTAGTCTGACTTAGACCTACTGTATATACTGTATACACTGCGTTAGTCTGACTTAGACCTACTGTATATACTGTATATACTGACTTAGACCTACTGTATATACTGTATACACTGCGTTAGTCTGACTTAGACCTACTGTATATACTGTATACACTGCGTTAGTCTGACTTAGACCTACTGTATATACTGTATATACTGACTTAGACCTACTGTATATACTGTATACACTGACTTAGTCTGACTTAGACCTACTCTATATACTGTATACACTGACTTAGTCTGACTTAGACCTACTGTATATATTGTATACACTGACTTAGTCTGACTTAGACCTACTGTATATACTGTATACGCAGACTTAGTCTGACTTAGACCTACTGTATATACTGTATACACTGACTTAGTCTGACTTAGACCTACTGTATATACTGTATACACTGACTTAGTCTGACTTAGACCTACTGTATATACTGTATACACTGACTTAGTCTGACTTAGACCTACTGTATATACTGTATACACTGACTTAGACCTACTGTATATACTCTATACACTGACTTAGTCTGACTTAGACCTACTCTATATACTGTATACACTGACTTAGTCTGACTTAGACCTACTGTATATACTGTATACACTGACTTAGACCTACTGTATATACTGTATACACTGACTTAGACCTACTGTATATACTGTATACACTGACTTAGACTGACTTAGACCTACTGTATATACTGTATACACTGACTTAGACCTACTCTATATACTGTATACACTGACTTAGACCTACTGTATATACTGTATACACTGACTTAGACCTACTCTATATACTGTATGCACTGACTTAGACCTACTGTATATACTGTATACACTGACTCTATATACTCTATATACTGTATACACTGACTTAGACCTACTGTATATACTGTATACACTGACTTAGACCTACTGTATATACTGTATACACTGACTTAGACCTACTCTATATACTGTATACACTGACTTAGACCTACTCTATATACTGTATACACTGACTTAGACCTACTGTATATACTGTATACACTGACTCTATATACTCTATATACTGTATACACTGACTTAGACCTACTGTATATACTGTATACACTGACTTAGACCTACTGTATATACTGTATACACTGACTTAGTCTGACTTAGACCTACTCTATATACTGTATACACTGACTTAGACCTACTGTATACACTGACTCTATATACTCTATATACTGTATACACTGACTTAGACCTACTGTATATACTGACTCTATATACTCTATATACTGTATACACTGTATACACTGACTCTATATACTCTATATACTGTATACACTGACTTAGACCTACTCTATATACTATATACTCTATATACTCTATATACTCTATATACTGTATACACTGACTCTATATACTCTATATACTCTATATACTGTATATACTGTCTCTATATACTCTATATACTCTGTATACTCTATTTACTCTATATACTCTATATACTCTAGATACTCTATATACTCTATATACTGTCTCTATATACTCTATATACTCTATATACTGACTCTATATACTCTATATACTCTGTATACTATATTTACTCTATATACTCTATATACTCTATATACTCTATATACTCTGTATACTCTATATACTCTATATACTCTATATACTGTCTCTATATACTCTATATACTCTATATACTCTATATACTGACTCTATATACTCTATATACTGACTCTATATACTCTATATACTCTATATACTCTATATACTGTATACACTGACTCTATATACTCTATATACTCTGTATACTCTATTTACTCTATATACTCTATATACTGTATATACTCTATATACTCTATATACTCTATATACTGACTCTATATACTCTATATACTCTATATACTCTATATACTCTATATACTGTATACACTGACTCTATATACTCTATATACTGTATACACTGACTTACTGTAGCATTTACAAAGTCCTTAACATCTATTGTTTCAATTCAACCCAGAATTGAACTTATCTTAATAAAATAAAATAGGCTTTGGGTTTCATTGTAAATAAGAATTTGTTCTTAACTGACTTGCCTGGTTAATTCAAGGATCAATTAATAAAACATTTATTAAATTCAAGCTCTGGTTGATTTCAAATGTAATTATATTTAGTGATGTTGAATTGTGTTTGGTTGTCAACGCAACAAAATACTTAGTCTGGCTTTAATTCCAGTTGGTCTTAAAATGTATGATGGAAATGTTGGATTCACATCTCCATCTCAACCAAAAATCAACCAAAGTTAAAGAATAGGACTAAATCGAATCAAACTTTAAATGCACTTTAAATCAAGTTAGATTTTATTTTATTTAACTTACATTTTTTTGGTCGAGATGGAGACGTGAAACCAACATATCAATTATTAATTTAAATTATTAATTTAAAGCCAGACTAAGTCAGTAACAGAGCAGAAGATAAATATATCCAAGCAGAAGATACATCTCCTTCAAATGTTGATATTTGGTTTCCATTGACAACAAGACACCATTCAACATCACTAAATATCATTACATTTGAAATCAACCAGATCTTGAATTGTATTTTATTTGTATTTATTTTACCTTTATTTAACTAGGCAAGTCAGTTACGAACAAATTCTTATTTACAATGAAACCCTGAGCCTATTGTGTTGTTAAACAATAGACGTTATGACTTTGCAAATGCTGCAGTATATACAGTTTAAACTCGTTTTTCAACCACTCCACAAATTTCTTGTTAACGAACTATAGTTTTGGCAAGTTGGTTAGGACATCTACTTTGTGAACGACACAAGTAATTTTTCCAACAGTTGTTTACAGACAGATTATTTCACTTATAATTCACTGTGTCACAATTCCATTGGGTCAGTTAACATACAGTAAGTTGACTGTGCCTTTAAACAGCTTGGAAAATTCAGGAAATGATGCCATGGTTTTAGAAGCTTCTGATAGGCTAATTGACAACATTTGAATCAATTGGAGGTGTACCTGTGGATGTATTTCAAGGCATACCTTCAAACGCAGTGCCTCTTTGCTTGACATCATGGGAAAATCGAAATAAATCAGCCAAGACCTCGGGAAAGAAATTGTAGACCTCCACAAGTCTGGTTCAGCCTTGGGAGCAATTTCCAAACACCTGAAGGTACCACGTTCATCTGTACAAACAATAGTATGCAGGTATAAACACCATGGGACCACGCAGCCGTCATACCGCTCAGAAAGGAGATGCGTTCTGTCTCCTAGAGATGAACGTACTTTGGTGCGAAAAATGCAAATCAATCCTAAAACAACAGCAAAGGACCTTGTGAAGATGCTGGAGGAAACAGGTACAAAGTAACTATATCCACAGTAAAACAAGTCCTATATCAACATAACTTGAAAGGCCGCTCAGCAAGGAAGAAGCCACTGCTCCAAAACTGCCATAAAAAGCCATACTACAGTTTGCAACGGCACATGAGGACAAATATCGTACTTTTTGTAGAAATGTCCTCTGGTCGGATGAAACAAAAATAGAACTGTTTGGCCATAATGACCATCGTTATGTTTGGAGGAAAAAGGGGGAGGCTTGTAAGCCGAAGAACACCATCCCAACCGTGAAGCACGGGGGTTGCAGCATCGAGTTGTGGGGGTGCATTGCTGCAGAAGGGACTGGTGCACTTCACAAAATAGATGTCTTCATGAGGGAGGAAAATTATGTGGATATATTGAAGCAACATCTTAAGACACCAGTTAAAGCTTGGTCGCAAATGGGCCTTCCAAATGGACAATGACCCCAAGCATACTTCCAAAGTTGTGGAAAAATGGCTTAAGAACAACAAAGTCAAGGTATTGGACTGACCATCACAAAGCCCTGACCTCAATTCTATAGAAAATGTTTGGGCAGAACTGAAAAAGTGTGTGCGAGCAAGGAGGCTTACAAACCTGACTCAGTTACATCAGCTCTGTCAGGAGGAATGGGCCAAAATTCACCAAACTGCTTGTGGAAGGCTACCCGAAACGTTTGACCCAAGTTAAGCACTTTAAAGGCAATGCTACCGAATACTAATTGAGTTTATGTAAACTTCTGACCCACTGGGAATGTGATGAAAGAAGTAAAAGCAAAATAAATCATTCTCTCTATTATTATTCTGACATTTCACATTCTTAAAATAAAGTGGTGATTCTAACTGACCTAAAGACAGGGAATTTCTACTTGGATTAAATGTCAGGAATTGTGAACAACTGAGTTTAAATGTATTTGGCTAAGGTGTACGTAAACTTCCGACTTCAACTCTAGGTCTAAGTGGCATCATTGATGACATATGAGGGCTAAGTATTTGTCACATTTAATTTGCTCTGTTAAACCATCCCTTTGGAATGACTTTGACAGCGACAGTGAATCTACAGTATTTCGTTTTTGTGTGGAGGATCTGTCAGCAATCATTCTTACAATAGCACATTGGTAATGGTCAGTGACAAATATCATGGCTAAGAAGGGCTTTGTTAAAAACCCTGGATGCGAAACCAGAGGGTAGAATTTAACGTAGATTTAACGTCACAATACATTTTTAGAAATTACATTGCAACAAATGTTTATTTGAACCATTTTGTGCACATTCATGTTCCAGAGGCATGAATGGCCGTAACACCTTCTCATAGCATCCTATTGGTCACTTCTGGAGAACTGGAACAACAACAGATGAATCCAAAACAGATCAACGTGACAGAGCAATAACACACTTTGTGTACTGTACCAGCGAATCACTCACCGTGAAGAGGAACGGACAGGTGAGCGGAAAAACACCCAGGTGGGGGGGGGGGGGACCTGTGTCATATTTATGCTAAAACCCTGAGCTACCAAAGCCCAGTGAACACGGTAAAAAAAGGACAAACGATATTTCCTTGACCTCAGGGTCATATTCTTTGGTGCACATCATTGCAAAGCGTAGCAATAACATTTAGCAACGGGAGGGGGGGGGGGGGGGGGGACCGCTTTGCAACTAAAACAAGAGTTTCTTATTGGACACATTCAGGACAGTAAGTCCGCCCCCCCTGTTTCAGTCCATTTTCTTCCGTTTGGATTCTGGTGAATACGACCCTGATGAACAAACGTTGATAAACCTAGGGCTACGTTACCCTCTGCATGCCAGGCTGTTACAGGGATATCCTATGTGCTATTTGTCTCACTTCTTTATCTAAGGTCTGGGTTTCTCCTAAATCATTAATATGCCTTTCTCTCAATCAACGTCTCCCATCTCTCTGATCATTTAGATAATAACTGCCTTCATCTTTGAGTGTTTACCCAGTCTGAAAACTAGGCATCATTTAGATTTATCCTCTGCCTATTACACCCCTAATTGCATTTGTATTTAATAGTCAATTAACTTGATTAAATTCAGATTCAAAATCTGATCCAACTTTGGTTGAGGGGGGGAAAGGGAAAGGAGGGAGGGGGTTTGCTGCTCAGTGGCCTTTTAAGTGAATCAAAAAAGCAAGGCAGCCTGGCGAAATGACGCACACCACAACCCATCGGAGAGAGAGAGAGAGAGAGAGAGAGAGAGAGAGAGAAAGAGAGAGAAATAGAGAGAGAGAGAGAGAGAGAGCTGCCTGTGTCAGGATCCAATAGCCTGTAAACATTACAGACCTAGTTGCAAATGACACAGCCACTCTATAACCTGTCACAGCCACTCTATAACCTGTCACAGCCACTCTATAACCTGTCACAGTCACTCTATAACCTGTCACAGTCACTCTATAACCTGCCACAGCCACTCTATAACCTGTCACAGCCACTCTATAACCTGTCACAGCCACTCTATAACCTGTCACAGCCACTCTATAACCTGTCACAGCCACTCTATAACCTGTCACAGTCACTCTATAACCTGTCACAGCCACTCTATAACCTGTCACAGTCACTCTATAACCTGTCACAGCCACTCTATAACCTGTCACAGTCACTCTATAACCTGTCACAGCCACTCTATAACCTGTCACAGCCACTCTATAACCTGCCACTCTATAACCTGTCACAGTCACTCTATAACCTGTCACAGCCACTCTATAACCTGTCACAGCCACTCTATAACCTGTCACAGTCACTCTATAACCTGTCACAGCCACTCTATAACCTGTCACAGCCACTCTATAACCTGTCACAGCCACTCTATAACCTGTCACAGTCACTCTATAACCTGTCACAGCCACTCTATAACCTGTCACAGCCACTCTGTAACCTGTCACAGCCACTCTATAACCTGTCACAGTCACTCTATAACCTGTCACAGTCACTCTATAACCTGTCACAGCCACTCTATAACCTGTCACAGCCACTCTATAACCTGTCACAGCTATATGTATAGAGACACCACCCTAACTGTATGTTTAGAAACACTCTATAACCTGTCACAGCCACTCTATAACCTGTCACAGCCACTCTATAACCTGTCACAGCCACTCTATAACCTGTCACAGCCAATCTATAACCTGTCACAGCCACTCTATAACCTGTCACAGCCACTCTATAACCTGTCACAGCTATATGTATCGAGACACCACCCTAACTGTCTGTTTAGAAACACCATTCTCACATTATTCTCTAACCTGCCACAGCTATATGAATGGGTCCATCCAATGTATTTGTAGATATACTGTATCTGATATGTTTGAAAACACAAGCACTAAAAACAGTATTGACGGTCATTCATATTTATTGACAGTCATTTAATATTTCTATGGGTGTTTTGGAAAGTCTACCATGTGGCTTATAAACGTTGTAGTGAAATACTAAAATCCCGATTCCAGTTCTGATCATCTGGTTCTGTTCAAGGTTTGCTGAGTATCTTTGTTGACTGTAGGTGATGTAACGACATCCTTCTTCATCTCCCTGTTCCCCCCCCCCCCAACAACAACCTCAAATTTCACCCATATTCCCTCCAGCCACCCACTGATGTCTCTTTCTCTCTCTTTCTCTCTCCCACTCCCACTGCCCCCCTTTCTCTCTCTCCCCCTTTCTCTCACTCCTCCCCCTCTCTCTCTCCCCCTCCCCTCCCTCTCCCTCACTCCCTCTCGCTCTCTCTCCCCCCCCCTCCCTCTCGCTCTCTCTCCCCTCCCCCTCCCTCTCTCTCTCCCCCTCCCCTCCCTCTCCCCCTCTCTCTCTCTCTCCCCTCCCTCTCTCCCCCTCCCTCTCCCTCACTCCCTCTCTCCCCCTCTCTCTCGCTCTCTCTCCCCTCCCCCTCCCTCTCCCTCCCTCACTCCCTCCCCCTCTCTCTCTCACTCCCCCCCTCTCTCTCTCTCTCCCCCTCCCTCTCCCTCACTCCCTCTCCCCCCCCTCTCTCTCTCTCTCACCCCTCCCTCTCCCTCACTCCCTCTCTCACAGATTCCACACAATTAGTGTCCTGAACACACCCAAAGACATTAATTTGATTTTAACCTCCTCTGTCCAATTAACAAAATGTAGGTTGGAAAATAAATGGCAGACGCCCGGGCAAATTAATTATGTGTCCACCAAGCTGTTAGGGCTATGTGTGTGCTCACAGCACAGAGCAGGGCTGGCACTGAGGGCTGGCCGGCACGGGCTCACACTGCCATATGGCCTGGGTGAGGGCAGGCAGCAGGAGGACAGGATTATGGGGGTGCAGTGGGGTGTAGGGGTACAATGCTTCCATTCTCACTCATATTTAGGTTGTCTCCAAAAAATGGCATGCTTTTGCCTATGGAGTGCACTACTTTTGACCAGGGCTCATAGGTCACTAGTCAATAGTAGTGCACTATGTAGAGAATAGGGTGCTAATTGGGCCACAGCTTTAGACTCGCTGACCTATCCAGGGTCATCATGATTCAGTATGTCTGGCTCCATGTGTTTGCTGTACGGCACAATCTAGGATTAAGGATTAAATTCAATTAGATTTGTTGCTCATTTCTATTTGTCAAAATGAACATTAATCCACAATAATTTATGTCAAAATACTTTAGAATTGGTGGTTGAAGAGCTATTTCTTCTTTTATTTTGAGAATCTATATCACTGGACTGTTCAGAGGAGTGTTTATAATCCCTGTTCTTTAAGAGAATGTTGCTGTCTGGGTAACACAGACACCCAGAGGTTATTAAGGAACACATATCTGTCTGGGTAACATAAACACCTACCGGTTATTAAGGAACACACATCTGTCTGGGTAACATAAACACCTACCGGTTATTAAGGAACACATATCTGTCTGGGTAACATAAACACCTACCGGTTATTAAGGAACACATATCTGTCTGGGTAACATAAACACCTACCGGTTATTAAGGAACACATATCTGTCTGGGTAACATAAACACCTACCGGTTATTAAGGAACACATATCTGTCTGGGTAACACAGACACCCAGAGGTTATTAAGGAACACATATCTGTCTGGGTAACATAAACACCTACCGGTTATTAAGGAACACATATCTGTCTGGGTAACATAAACACCTACCGGTTATTAAGGAACACATATCTGTCTGGGTAACACAGACACCCAGAGGTGATTAAGGAACACATATCTGTCTGGGTAACACAGACACCCAGAGGTTATTAAGGAACACATATCTGTCTGGGTAACATAGACACCTACCGGTTATTAAGGAACACATATCTGTCTGGGTAACACAGACACCCAGAGGTTATTAAGGAACACATATCTGTCTGGGTAACATAGACACCTACCGGTTATTAAGGAACACATATCTGTCTGGGTAACATAAACACCCAGAGGTGATTAAGGAACACACATCTGTCTGGGTAACATAGACACCTACCGGTTATTAAGGAACACATATCTTTCTGGGTAACACAGACACCTACCGGTTATTAAGGAACACATATCTGTCTGGGTAACACAGACACCCAGAGGTTATTAAGGAACACATATCTGTCTGGGTAACACAGACACCCAGAGGTTATTAAGGAACACATATCTGTCTGGGTAACACAGACACCTACCGGTTATTAAGGAACACATATCTGTCTGGGTAACACAGACACCCAGAGGTTATTAAGGATCACATATCTGTCTGGGTAACACAGACACCCAGAGGTTATTAAGGAACACATATCTGTCTGGGTAACACAGACACCCAGAGGTTATTAAGGAACACATATCTGTCTGGGTAACACAGACACCCAGAGGTTATTAAGGAACACATATCTGTCTGGGTAACATAAACACCCAGAGGTTATTAAGGAACACATATCTGTCTGGGTAACACAGACACCTACCGGTTATTAAGGAACACATATCTGTCTGGGTAACATAGACACCCAGAGGTTATTAAGGAACACATATCTGTCTGGGTAACACAGACACCCAGAGGTTATTAAGGAACACATATCTGTCTGGGTAACACAGACACCCAGAGGTTATTAAGGAACACATATCTGTCTGGGTAACACAGACACCCAGACGTTATTAAGGAACACATATCTGTCTGGGTAACACAGACACCCAGAGGTTATTAAGGAACACATATCTGTCTGGGTAACATAAACACCCAGAGGTTATTAAGGAACACATATCTGTCTGGGTAACATAAACACCCAGAGGTTATTAAGGAACACACATCTGTCTGGGTAACATAAACACCTACCGGTTATTAAGGAACACATATCTGTCTGGGTAACATAGACACCCAGAGGTTATTAAGGAACACATATCTGTCTGGGTAACATAGACACCTACCGGTTATTAAGGAACACACATCTGTCTGGGTAACATAAACACCTACCGGTTATTAAGGAACACACATCTGTCTGGGTAACATAAACACCTACCGGTTATTAAGGAACACATATCTGTCTGGGTAACACAGACACCCAGAGGTTATTAAGGAACACATATCTGTCTGGGTAACACAGACACCCAGAGGTTATTAAGGAACACATATCTGTCTGTGTCACGACTTCTGCCGAAGTCGTTGCCTCTCCTTGTTCGGGCGGTGCTCGGCGTTCGACATCACCGGTCTTTTAGCCATCATTGATCCATTTTTCATTTTCCATTGGTTTTGTCTTGTCTTCCTACACACCTGGTTTCAATCCCATTCATTACCTGTTTTATATTTAACCCTCTGTTTCCCCTCATGTCTTTGTCAGAGATGGTTTGTTATTTCAGTGTTGTGTTGTTTTGTATTGGTGTGTGACGGGTCCTCGTACCCACTTTATTTTATTGTTACATTTAGTGTTTGGAGAATGTTTTGTTTATTTGTTATTAAATACTCCATTACACTCAGTTTGATTCTCCTGCGCCTGACTTCCCTGCCACCTATTCACACGACTCTGACAGTCTGGGTAACATAGACACCCAGAGGTTATTAAGGAACACATATCTGTCTGGGTAACATAAACACCTACCGGTTATTAAGGAACACATATCTGTCTGGGTAACATAAACACCTACCGGTTATTAAGGAACACACATCTGTCTGGGTAACATAAACACCTACCGGTTATTAAGGAACACATATCTGTCTGGGTAACATAAACACCTACCGGTTATTAAGGAACACATATCTGTCTGGGTAACATAAACACCTACCGGTTATTAAGGAACACATATCTGTCTGGGTAACATAAACACCTACCGGTTATTAAGGAACACATATCTGTCTGGGTAACACAGACACCCAGAGGTTATTAAGGAACACATATCTGTCTGGGTAACACAGACACCCAGAGGTTATTAAGGAACACATATCTGTCTGGGTAACATAAACACCTACCGGTTATTAAGGAACACATATCTGTCTGGGTAACATAAACACCTACCGGTTATTAAGGAACACATATCTGTCTGGGTAACATAAACACCTACCGGTTATTAAGGAACACATATCTGTCTGGGTAACACAGACACCCAGAGGTTATTAAGGAACACATATCTGTCTGGGTAACACAGACACCCAGAGGTTATTAAGGAACACATATCTGTCTGGGTAACATAAACACCTACCGGTTATTAAGGAACACATATCTGTCTGGGTAACACAGACACCCAGAGGTTATTAAGGAACACATATCTGTCTGGGTAACACAGACACCCAGAGGTTATTAAGGAACACATATCTGTCTGGGTAACACAGACACCCAGAGGTTATTAAGGAACACATATCTGTCTGGGTAACACAGACACCCAGAGGTTATTAAGGAACACACATCTGTCTGGGTAACATAAACACCTACCGGTTATTAAGGAACACATATCTGTCTGGGTAACACAGACACCCAGAGGTTATTAAGGAACACATATCTGTCTGGGTAACACAGACACCCAGAGGTTATTAAGGAACACATATCTGTCTGTGTCACGACTTCTGCCGAAGTCGTTGCCTCTCCTTGTTCGGGCGGTGCTCGGCGTTCGACATCACCGGTCTTTTAGCCATCATTGATCCATTTTTCATTTTCCATTGGTTTTGTCTTGTCTTCCTACACACCTGGTTTCAATCCCATTCATTACCTGTTTTATATTTAACCCTCTGTTTCCCCTCATGTCTTTGTCAGAGATGGTTTGTTATTTCAGTGTTGTGTTGTTTTGTATTGGTGTGTGACGGGTCCTCGTACCCACTTTATTTTATTGTTACATTTAGTGTTTGGAGAATGTTTTGTTTATTTGTTATTAAATACTCCATTACACTCAGTTTGATTCTCCTGCGCCTGACTTCCCTGCCACCTATTCACACGACTCTGACAGTCTGGGTAACATAGACACCCAGAGGTTATTAAGGAACACATATCTGTCTGGGTAACATAAACACCTACCGGTTATTAAGGAACACATATCTGTCTGGGTAACATAAACACCTACCGGTTATTAAGGAACACATATCTGTCTGGGTAACACAGACACCTACCGGTTATTAAGGAACACACATATGAACCCAGTAACGGTACAAAAAATGTATTCACCTCCAGACCAGACTCACATTATTGAACCCAGCCAACAGGGCCAAGCAATAAAACAGACCAGGTCCACATTCATGAAGCATCTGAGAGTTGTGCTGATCTGCGAGCAGTTTTCTCTTTTAAAGCATAATGAATAAGACTATATGGACAGGAAGGACCTGATCCTAGATCATAATGAATAAGACTATATGGACAGGAAGGACCTGATCCTAGATCATAATGAATAAGACTATATGGACAGGAAGGACCTGATCCTAGATCATAATGAATAAGACTATATGGACAGGAAGGACCTGATCCTAGATCATAATGAATAAGACTATAAGGACAGGAAGGACCTGATCCTAGATCATAATGAATAAGACTATATGGACAGGAATGGCCTGATCCTAGATCATAATGAATAAGACTATATGGACAGGAAGGACCTGATCCTAGATCATAATGAATAAGACTATATGGACAGGAAGGACCTGATCCTAGATCAGCACTCATATTCTGAGACGCTTTGTGAATGCAGGCATCAGATGGGCAGAGTCATGTAAGCATGAGGTGGGTAGAATCATGTAAGCGTGAGTTGGGTAGAGTCATGTAAGCATGAGGTGGGTAGAGTCATGTAAGCATGAGGTGGGTAGAGTCATGTAAGCATGAGGTGGGTAGAGTCATGTAAGCATGAGGTGGGTAGAGTCATGTAAGCATGAGGTGGGTAGAGTCATGTAAGCGTGAGAAGGGTAGAGTCATGTAAGCATGAGTTGGGTAGAGTCATGTAAGCGTGGGGTGGGTAGAATTATGTAAGCATGAGGTGAGCAGAGTCATGTAAGCATGAGGTAAGCAGAGTCATGTAAGCATGAGGTGGGTAGAGTCATGTAAGCATGAGGTGAGCAGAGTCATGTAAGCATGAGGTGGGTAGAGTCATGTAAGCATGAGGTGGGTAGAGTCATGTAAGCATGAGGTGAGCAGAGTCATGTAAGCATGAGGTGGGTAGAGTCATGTAAGCGTGAGGTGGGTAGAGTCATGTAAGCATGAGGTGGGTAGAGTCATGTAAGCATGAGGTGAGCAGAGTCATGTAAGCATGAGGTGAGCAGAGTCATGTAAGCATGAGATGGGTAGAGTCATGTAAGCATGAGGTGGGTAGAGTCATGTAAGCATGAGGTGGGTAGAGTCATGTAAGCATGAGGTGAGCAGAGTCATGTAAGCATGAGGTGGGTAGAGTCATGTAAGCATGAGGTGGGTAGAGTCATGTAAGCATGAGATGGGCAGAGTCATGTAAGCATGAGTCATGTAAGCATGAGTTGGGCAGAGTCATGTAAGCATGAGATGGGCAGAGTCATGTAAGCATGAGGTGGGCAGAGTCATGTAAGCATGAGATGGGCAGATTCATGTAAGCATGAGGTGGGCAGAGTCATGTAAGCGTGAGGTGGGTAGAGTCATGTAAGTATGAGGTGGGTAGAGTCATGTAAGCATGAGGTGGGCAGAGTCATGTATGCATGAGGTGGGCAGAGTCATGTAAGCGTGAGGTGGGTAGAGTCATGTAAGCATGAGTCATGTAAGCATGAGGTGGGCAGAGTCATGTAAGCATAAGGTGAGTAGAGTCATGTAAGCATGAGGTGGGTAGAGTCATGTAAGCATGAGGTGGGTAGAGTCATGTAAGCATGAGGTGGGTAGAGTCATGTAAGCATGAGGTGGGCAGAGTCATGTATGCATGAGGTGGGCAGAGTCATGTAAGCGTGAGGTGGGTAGAGTCATGTAAGCATGAGTCATGTAAGCATGAGGTGGGCAGAGTCATGTAAGCATGAGGTGGGTAGAGTCATGTAAGCATGAGGTGGGTAGAGTCATGTAAGCATGAGGTGGGCAGAGTCATGTATGCATGAGATGGGCAGAGTCATGTAAGCGTGAGGTGGGTAGAGTCATGTAAGCATGAGTCATGTAAGCATGAGGTGGGCAGAGTCATGTAAGCATAAGGTGGGTAGAGTCATGTAAGCATGAGTCATGTAAGCATGAGGTGGGTAGAGTCATGTAAGCATGAGGTGGGTAGAGTCATGTAAGCATGAGGTGGGTAGAGTCATGTAAGTGTGAGGTGGGCAGAGTCATGTAAGCGTGAGGTGGGTAGAGTCATGTAAGCATGAGGTGGGTAGAGTCATGTAAGCATGAGGTGGGCAGAGTCATGTAAGTGTGAGGTGGGCAGAGTCATGTAAGCGTGAGGTGGGTAGAGTCATGTAAGCATGAGATGGGCAGAGTCATGTAAGCATGAGATGGGCAGAGTCATGTAAGCATCAGATGGGCAGAGTCATGTAAGCATGAGAAGGGTAGAGTCATGTAAGCATGAGATGGGCAGAGTCATGTAAGCATGAGGTGGGCCGAGTCATGTAAGTGTGAGGTGGGCAGAGTCATGTAAGTGTGAGGTGGGCAGAGTCATGTAAGCGTGAGGTGGGTAGAGTCATGTAAGCATGAGATGGGCAGAGTCATGTAAGCATGAGATGGGCAGAGTCATGTAAGCATCAGATGGGCAGAGTCATGTAAGCATGAGAAGGGTAGAGTCATGTAAGCATGAGATGGGCAGAGTCATGTAAGCATGAGAAGGGTAGAGTCATGTAAGCATGAGATGGGCAGAGTCATGTAAGCATCAGATGGGCAGAGTCATGTAAGCATCAGATGGGCAGAGTCATGTAAGCATGAGAAGGGTAGAGTCATGTAAGCATGAGATGGGCAGAGTCATGTAAGCATGAGAAGGGTAGAGTCATGTAAGCATGAGATGGGCAGAGTCATGTAAGCATCAGATGGGTAGAGTCATGTAAGCATCAGATGGGCAGAGTCATGTAAGCATGAGATGGGCAGAGTCATGTAAGCATGAGATGCATAGGCAAAGAGGGGATGTGTGTTTTAGGACTCAGGTGCACCAAGCTATCATATATATGTAACTGGGTTGATTATGTTTTCACTTCACACTGCAGAAAGATGTATTTGATTTTTATGTATTCTAATTGGTTGGTTCATGTCAGATGTTAATAAGGTGTTGTGCCATTGGTCATGCTTGCAGACAGGGGCAATATTAACATGAAAGTGGTAGGTCACGTTCTGAAATACTTGTATTCTATTTTCAATGTGTATTTACAAGAAGCACCTATTTACAATGTGTATGAGTTCACTATGTACCTATGTATTTACAATGTGTATAAGTTCACTATGTACCTATGTATTTACAATGTGTATAAGTTCACTATGTACCTATGTATTTACCATGTGTATGAGTTCACTATGTACCTATGTATTTACAATGTGTATTAGTTCACTATGTACCACAGTCTTCTTGTCTCTCCTGGACAGCTGTTACACATACACTGAGTGTACAAAATATTCAGAACACCTTCCTAATATTGACTTGCACCCCCTTTTGCCCTCGGAAATGACTAAATCTGTCGGGCATGGACTACAAGGTGTTAAAAGGGTTCCACAGGGATGCTGGCCCATGTTGACTCCAATGCAGCCGACAGTTGTGTCAAGTTGACTGGATGTCCTTTGGGTGGTGGACCATTCTTGATACACACAGGAAACTGTTGAGTGTGAAAAACCCAGCAGTGTTGCAGTTCTTGAAACACTCAAACCGGTGCGCCTGGCACCTACTACCATACCCTCTTCAAACTGGTGCACCTGGCACCTACTGCCATACCCTGTTTAAACCGGTGCGCCTGGCACCTACTACCATACCCTGTTCAAACCGGTGCCCCTGGCACCTACTACCATACCCTGTTCAAACCGGTGCCACTGGCACCTACTACCATACCCTGTTTAAAGGCACTTAAATATTTTGTCTTGCCCATTTACCCTCTTATTTATTTTTCTTTTCAGACCGGCTTCCGGCAGAAGGTGCTGGTCGGGGGGAAGTTCGGCCATGTGGCTGGGGAATGCTGAGTAAGGTTGTGTATTGCTGAGGAATGCTGAGTAAGGTTGTGTATTGCTGGGGAATGCTGAGTAAGGTTGTGTATTGTTGGGGAATGCTGAGTAAGGTTGTGTATTGCTGGGGAATGCTGAGTAAGGTTGTGTATTGCTGGGGAATGCTGCGTAAGGTTGTGTATTGTTGGGGAATGCTGAGGAAGGTTGTGTATTGCTGGGGAATGCTGAGTAAGGTTGTGTATTGCTGGGGAATGCTGAGTAAGGTTGTGTATTGTTGGGGAATGCTGAGTAAGGTTGTGTATTGTTGGGGAATGCTGAGTAAGGTTGTGTATTGCTGAGGAATGCTGAGTAAGGTTGTGTATTGCTGGGGAATGCTGAGTAAGGTTGTGTATTGCTGGGGAATGCTGAGTAAGGTTGTGTATTGCTGGGGAATGCTGAGTAAGGTTGTGTATTGCTGGGGAATGCTGAGTAAGGTTGTGTATTGTTGGGGAATGCTGAGTAAGGTTGTGTATTGCTGAGGAATGCTGAGTAAGGTTGTGTATTGTTGGGGAATGCTGAGTAAGGTTGTGTATTGCTGAGGAATGCTGAGTAAGGTTGTGTATTGCTGGGGAATGCTGAGTAAGGTTGTGTATTGCTGGGGAATGCTGAGTAAGGTTGTGTATTGCTGAGGAATGCTGAGTAAGGTTGTGTATTGCTGGGGAATGCTGAGTAAGGTTGTGTATTACTGGGGAATGCTGAGTAAGGTTGTGTATTGCTGGGGAATGCTGAGTAAGGTTGTGTATTGTTTGAAGGTATTTTGTGCTTATAAGACGTAACTTATTTTGACACTTTCAATTAGTGCTTCCCTTGAACTTGCATCAGATCCTGTTTTTGTTTTTGTTTGTTTGTTTAATTACATGCATATATGTAAGCATGGAATGGGCAAGGATGGCATAGTGTATGTTCTCATATAATCAGGAGGTGCGTGGGCAAAGGGCACGTATGTCAGGAGGACTCAAGTAAGTTCTCATACATATATTTAGGAATGGGGTGGGCGAGAAGGAAGAAGAGTGCATGTATTTCATGACTCAGTTGGCATATCCCTATCGCTGAGTTCATGTGTGGTACGGACAGTGTCCCCAATCCTCCTGTTTCCCAGTCTCATTTTCGTCTTTTTTGATAAACATGACTCCTGCCATCTGTTCCGGTGGTGAGGATTACTCTCCAAAATGAGATGAAATTGAATCTGCTAGGAAAGTGATCCACTGCAAATGTAAAGGACATTCGAGAAGATTTAATTTTTATTTAATACAAAACGAAAGGGCTGTAGGGATACAGTAGGGATAACGGTCCAGTGACGTCCAGTCCTGAAATATATGCATTAATTACCGGCTGTATGTTACAAAACATTCATGATTTAATTTACTACTGCCCGTCCGAATTCCAAATTCGTGAATGTAGTGAAAAGGCAGGTGAGAAGAAGGTGTTTGGTTGCAGAAGAAGTGTGTTTATTTAACGACACAGGATCTGCTTCCCACAGACAGGTGTAATTGTTTTTTTGTTCCTTCACACAGTTCAGTATGGTTATTCAAACGTGCAGGTTTCAAGTTCCCCAGACCTGACATTACGTGCCTCCGTGGCTCTTGACCACAACAGTTCACTGAGATGGGAGGAAGAGAACTTGAAGGTTTCAAAATGGCATAAAATGGACCACTTGTCTTGCAGAAAGTGGACAACTTGTCTTGCAGAAAGTGGACAACTTGTCTTGCAGAAAGTGGACAACTTGTCTTGCAGAAAGTGGACAACATGTCTTGCAGAAAGTGGACAGCTTGTCTTGCAGAAAGTGGACAACTTGTCTTGCAGAAAGTGGACAAATTGTCTTGCAGAAAGTGGACAACTTGTCTTGCAGAAAGTGGACAACATGTCTTGCAGAAAGTGGACAGCTTGTCTTGCAGAAAGTGGACAACTTGTCTTGCAGAAAGTGGACAAATTGTCTTGCAGAAAGTGGACAACATGTCTTGCAGAAAGTGGACAACTTGTCTTGCAGAAAGTGGACAACTTGTCTTGCAGAAAGTGGACAAATTGTCTTGCAGAAAGTGGACAACTTGTCTTGCAGAATGTGGACAACTTGTCTTGCAGAAAGTGGACAACTTGTCTTGCAGAATGTGGACAACTTGTCTTGCAGAATGTGGACAACTTGTCTTGCAGAAAGTGGACAACTTGTCTTGCAGAAAGTGGACAAATTGTCTTGCAGAAAGTGGACAAATTGTCTTGCAGAAAGTGGACAACTTGTCTTGCAGAAAGTGGACAACTTGTCTTGCAGAAAGTGGACAACTTGTAATGCAGAATGTGGACAACTTGTCTTGCAGAAAGTGGACAAATTGTCTTGCAGAAAGTGGACAACTTGTCTTGCAGAATGTGGACAACTTGTCTTGCAGAAAGTGGACAACTTGTCTTGCTGTTGGTCAAACTAGTATAACTATTTTTCTTACCATTCTGACAGGTATGTTGTGTGTATACTGCTGCCTCATTACTGATTGTCTTACACAGCTGTTGGCTTCTTAAATTCACATTATTTTTCACATTGTGCAACTACAGTTGCTAAAGCCTTACTTACAGGCCAGTAAATGTAAGGTAAAGGTTAAGAGGGCTTGGCAGTAACAGCCTAAATAAACTGTCAGTGATATCTGATAGGCTAATGGTTATTTTGGAGGGAATGCTATTGACCATATAGTTTTTTTATATATTCAGATGCCTCACTACCTCATAGATTTGATAAAGAAAACATCAGAGTTGGAAAAAGGGTCGAAAGTTCTGTTTTGATATACTTTGTCTCCCTCCAGTGGTGGAAAAGCCACATGTCAAATCTACCAACTCAACTCTTGCAGTAATGCAACAATATCACCAGAGGGCGCTATAACAGTATGGAGATAAACAAGCAGTAGCAAGTTTAGGGTGAGGAAACATTCCCTCTAATATCACAAGTGGTAACAGGTCAAAGCAGAATCAAGTTAATATGCAAATGACACCACATACAAATGTAGACTTGATGAACTAAGTAGAGGCAGTTCTATGAAGTAGCTCCTGTAGGGTAACAACCAGCACAATGTTAGTGGATGAGACTATTGGGAGCTTCCATTACCACTTGCTGATCACTGATCACTTTAATCCCATGTTTCCCAAACTCGGTCCTCGGGATCCCAAAGGTAGCACGTTTTTTTAATTGCCCTAACACTACACAGCTGATTTCATATAATCAACTAATCATCAAGCTTCGATCATTGGGGTGGCAGGTAGCCTGGTGGTTAGAGGCAGGTAGCCTAGTGGTTAGAGACAGGTAGCCTAGTGGATAGAGGCAGGTAGCCTAGTGGTTAGAGACAGGTAGCCTAGTGGATAGAGACAGGTAGCCTAGTGGATAGAGGCAGGTAGCCTAGTGGTTAGAGGCAGGTAGCCTAGTGGATAGAGACAGGTAGCCTAGTGGTTAGAGGCAGGTAGCCTAGTGGTTAGAGGCAGGTAGCCTAGTGGTTAGAGGCAGGTAGCTTAGTGGATAGAGGCAGGTAGCTTAGTGGATAGAGGCAGGTAGCCTAGTGATTAGAGACAGGTTGCCTAGTGGTTAGAGGCAGGTAGCCTAGTGGATAGAGGCAGGTAGCCTAATGGTTAGAGGCAGGTAGCCTAGTGTACAGAGGCAGGTAACCTAGTGGATAGAGGCAGGTAGCCTACTGGATAGAGGCAGGTAGCCTACTGGATAGAGGCAGGTAGCCTAGTGGATAGAGGCAGGTATTCTAGTGGTTAGAGGCAGGTAGCCTAGTGGTTAGAGGCAGGTAGCCTAGTGGACAGAGGCAGGTAACCTAGTGGATAGAGGCAGGTAGCCTACTGGATAGAGGCAGGTAGCCTAGTGGATAGAGGCAGGTAGCCCACTTCCTAGCCTTGCTAAGGAAGTGAGGTAAATTCATGGCCAGAACCAGGACAGCAGTACTGACCTTGAACTCTTGATCAACATGCTCAAACGATAAAGTCAGTAGGTTATCCGACAATAAACTGTCCCTGCATTTAGACAGAATGTACTGTGTTTGTTTCCAAAGAACAAACTGAGAAACTCTTCCAACTTTTGGGCCAAGAGTTAATGGTGTTGGTGGTAATGGAGAAATTCTCTGTTGCTGCATACTTCGGATGTGAACTGGACCAACAGATGACAGGTGAACTCATGGCTCTGAAGGTCATTGGGAAGATTCACTCCAGGACAAAGTTCCTGGCAAAGGTAGCCAAGTTCCTGGAAACAGACACTACGAGGACCCTGGCATCATCTCTGATCCACCGTCACTATGACTTGGTATGCTTGTATCTCATGGTTCAGTAGCATAAGCAACAATCTGAAGGACAAACTACAAACTGCCCAAAACAAACTAATGAGAATTATACTCAAGCTCAGCCCTTAGGACACACATTCGTCCTAATCATTTCAGGAAACTGAACTGGCTTCCAGTTGATCTCCAGGCAGAGTAGATCAAACTGTTGATGGTTTTTAAAGTTATAGATGACCTTGCCCCAAGTTACAGGTCTGGCTATTTGAATTTCATTAGACTCTCATGGAGTGACATCAGAGCAAGTGTTGCCAATAGAAGACTGCTGCGCTATAAAAGCTACTTCCTTAACACTGGTGCAGAGGAATGGAATGGTGTACCAAAACATATAAAAAATCCATCACTTACGCCAGGGAATTTTAAGATAAACCTTAAGAAATGATTTATGGGCAAAATCCTTTAAAACTGCACAGGCTTAAAGAGGGTATAAATTGTTTAGAATAAATGTTACTTGGTAACCTATTTGATTCCTTTCACGGTTTCCTCCTTATTGATAAGATGTATACTGAACAGAAATATAAAACGCAACGTGTAAAGTGTTTGGTCCCTGTGTTTCATGAGCTGAAATTAAAGATCTCAGACATGTTCCAGAAGAACAAAAAAAGCGTATTTCTCTCAAATTTTGTGCACAAATTTGTTTACACCCCCTGTTTGAGAGTATTTCTCCTTTGCCAAGAGAATCCATCCACCTGACAGGTGTGGCATATCAAGAAGCTGATTAAATAGCATGATCATTACACAGGTGAACCTTGTGCTGGGGACAATAAATATTGTCCTGGACTATTCTAATCGAATGAGAGAGACTTTGTCATTTCTTCAAGCAATCATCTTGATTTAATATCGATTAATTATTGCAATAATGAGACTGGTCGACCCCAGACCCTTGAGTGTTGGACTGAGTAACCTAACCTTTACACAAATGCAGAGTACTGTATATGGCTGACACTAACGATGCTCAGTCATGGTTGGTTCAACCCCCCTCATGCAGACCAAGGAGCATCATAAGCCACTCTGGGTTCATCCTGTCGTTATCTACACGGGGTTGTTGTCTTAACCCCAGCCTGGCTTAGTTTCCCAGATGGAAGGATGATTTTGAGACAATGAGGGATTGTTCTACTCCTAATCTATCCCTAGTAAAACACATTCCTGTCTATGTAATGCAGTCTTTAAGTCATTTGTCAGCTCAAGCCATCTCTAGTGACCAAACGCCCAGATTAGCTGCAGGGAACTAGAGTGGAGACCATAAAAACACAGACACTAGCAGGACAGAAATATCTTCCTATAAATTAAGTGTTACTTGCTAACTATTAATATCAAACAAATCGGGTAAATACAAAAAAAAATCTCTCACAATGTGCAGTTTTGTCACACAACACAATACCAAATATATCTCAAGTTTTCAGGGAGCGTACAATTGGCTTGCTGACTGCAGGAATGTCCACCAGACATTGGTAGCATCCAAAGTCATTTTAGAGAATTTGGCAGTATGTCTAACCGGCATCACAGCAGCAATGTAATGAAGAGAGTGCCCCATGGTGGCAGTGGGGGTACGGGGAGGCACAAGCTACAGACGACGAACACATTGCATTTTATCGACGGCAATTTGCATGCACAGAGATACCATGACGAGATCCTGAGGCCCATTGTCGTGCCATTCATCCACCGTCATCACCTCATGTTTCAGCATGATAATACACAACCCCATGTCACAAGGATCTGTACACAATTCCTGGAAGCTGAAAATGTCCCAGTTCTTCCATGTCCTGCATACTCACCAGACATGTCCCCCTTTGAGCATGTTTGGGATGCTCTGTATTGACGTTTACGACAACGTGTTCCAGTTCCTGCCAATATCCAGCAACTTCGCACAGCCATTGAAGTGGAGTGGAACAACATTCCACCTACCTTTTCTTTTCAAGGTGTCTGTGACCAACAGATACAGTGGGGCAAAAAAGTATTTAGTCAGCCACCAATTGTGCAAGTTCTCCCACTTAAAAAGATGAGAGGCCTGTAATTTTGATCATAGGTACACTTCAACAATGGCAGACAAAATTAGAAAAAAAATCCAGATAATTACATTGTAGGATTTTTAATGAATTTATTTGCAAATTATGGTGGTGGCTGATTGGTGGCTGACTAAATACTTTTTTGCCCCACTGTATCTGTATTCTCAGTCATGTGAAATCAATTGATTAGAGCATAATTTATTTATTTAAATTGTCTGATTTCCTGATATGAACTGTAACTCAGTATGTTGGGTTTATATTTTTTGTCAGTAGATTTGGGATTTTGTTTTTCATTTTATAATAATTTTGTTTTCATTTCTTTTCATGTGGATCACAATTGCAGTGTTGGGAAAAAAACCCACAATTGTCATATTTGGGTAAAAGTAAAGATATCTTAATAAAAAAATAACTGAATTAAAAGGGAAAGTCACCCAGTAAAATTCTACTTCAGAAAAAATATTTGGTTTTAAATATACTTACGAATTAAAAGTAAATATAATTTCCAAAATAAACTTATGCATCAAAACAAAAAAATATAAATAATTTCCAATTCCTTATATTAAGCAAACCAGGTGGCACAATTTTTTATTTATTTACTGATTAACAGGAGGTAAGACCCCGATGCAAACCGTGTCGAAGTAACAACGTTTATTACAGCAACAGAGGCAAAGGTACAGGACTGCAGGCAGGCTCAGGGTCAGGCAGAGTGGTCAGGTTCAGGCAGAGGTGTCAGGGTCAGGCAGAGGGGTCAGGGTCAGGCAGAGTGGTCAGGTTCAGGCAGAGGTGTCAGGGTCAGGCAGATGGGTCAGGGTCAGGCAGAGGGGTCAGGGTCAGGCAGAGGGGTCAGGGTCAGGCAGAGGGGTCAGGGTCAGGCAGAGGGGTCAGGGTCAGGCAGAGGGGTCAGGGTCAGGCATAGTGGTCAGGTTCAGGCAGAGGTGTCAGGGTCAGGCAGAGGGGTCAGGGTCAGGCAGAGGGTTCAGGGTCAGGCAGAGGGTTCAGGGTCAGGCAGAGGGGTCAGCGTCAGGCAGAGGGGTCAGGGGCACACTCCAACTCTCAGACATCCTTTACAAACTAAGAATTTGTGTTTAGTGAGTCCACCAGATCAGAGGCAACAGGGATGACCAGGGATGTTCTCTTGATAAGTGTGTGAATTGGTCCTGTTAAGCATTCAAAATGTAACGAGTACTTTGGATGTCAGGGAAAATGTATGGAGGAAAAAGTAGATTATTTTCTTTATGAATGTAGTGAAGTAAATGTACAAGTTGTCAAAAATATAAATAGTAAAGACTTTAGTACTTTTACACCAATGCAAATACATTTTTAAACATCCTCTGATTTTATTGTACTGTGTCCTCATGTATTAATTTAAGCTTTGTTTAACTAGGCAAGTCAGTTAATTAAGAACAAATTCTTAATTTCAATGACAGCCTAGGAATAGTGGGTTAAGTGCCTTGTTCAGGGGCAGAACGACAGATTTTTACCTTGTCAGGTCAGTGATTCGATCTTGAAACCTTTTGGTTACTAGTCCAACGCTCTAACAACTAGACTACCTGCTGGTTACTAGTCCAACACTCTAACCACTAGGCTACCTGCTGGTTACTAGTCCAACGCTCTAACCACTAGGCTACCTGCTGGTTACTAGTCCAACACTCTAACCACTAGGCTACCTGCTGGTTACTAGTCCAACACTCTAACCACTAGGCTACCTGCTGGTTACTAGTCTAACGCTCTAACCACTAGGCTACCTGCTGGTTACTAGTCCAACGCTCTAACCACTAGGCAACCTCCTGGTTACTAGTCTAACGCTCTAACCACTAGGCTACCTGCTGGTTACTAGTCCAACACTCTAACCACTAGGCTACCTGCTGGTTACTAGTCTAACGCTCTAACCACTAGGCTACCTGCTGGTTACTAGTCCAACGCTCTAACCACTAGGCAACCTCCTGGTTACTAGTCCAACGCTCTAACCACTAGGCTACCTGCTGGTTACTAGTCCAACGCTCTAACCACTAGGCTACCTGCTGGTTACTAGTCCAACGCTCTAACCACTAGGCTACCTGCTGGTTACTAGTCCAACGCTCTAACCACTAGGCTACCTGCTGGTTACTAGTCCAACACTCTAACCACTAGGCAACCTCCTGGTTACTAGTCCAACGCTCTAACCACTAGGCGACCTGCTGGTTACTAGTCCAACGCTCTAACCACTAGGCTACCTGCTGGTTACTAGTCCAACGCTCTAACCACTAGGCGACCTACTGGTTACTAGTCCAACGCTCTAACCACTAGGCGACCTACTGGTTACTAGTCCAACGCTCTAACCACTAGGCTACCTGCTGGTTACTAGTCCAACACTCTAACCACTAGGCTACCTGCTGGTTACTAGTCCAACACTCTAACCACTAGGCTACCTGCTGGTTACTAGTCCAACGCTCTAACCACTAGGCTACCTGCTGGTTACTAGTCCAACACTCTAACCACTAGGCTACCTGCTGGTTACTAGTCTAACACTCTAACCACTAGGCTACCTGCTGGTTACTAGTCTAACACTCTCACCACTAGGCTACCTGCTGGTTACTAGTCCAACGCTCTAACCACTAGGCTACCTGCTGGTTACTAGTCCAACACTCTGACCACTAGGCTACCTGCTGGTTACTAGACCAACACTCTAACCACTAGGCTACCTGCTGGTTACTAGTCCAACGCTCTAACCACTAGGCAACCTCCTGGTTACTAGTCCAACGCTCTAACCACTAGGCTACCTGCTGGTTACTAGTCCAACGCTCTAACCACTAGGCTACCTGCTGGTTACTAGTCCAACACTCTAACCACTAGGCAACCTCCTGGTTACTAGTCCAACGCTCTAACCACTAGGCGACCTGCTGGTTACTAGTCCAACACTCTAACCACTAGGCTACCTGCTGGTTACTAGTCCAACACTCTAACCACTAGGCAACCTGCAGCTTCATGTATGGTTGTATTGTGTTGAAAATTATCAAAAATAAACAAATTCAGAAAATTCTTATGAGCCACCAATTTTCTGATGTAATTATTATTTGAATATAGGTAGTATTTTACAGTATATATAATAAAGACATGGTTAATCCTTTTTAGTTGTTGTTTCAGGGTAATACACCACATACCTGTTCCAACTTAAAGTAATTGGGTTTTGCGAACGGGGGATGGAAAAGTGAATCCCTGTTACCATGTCCATCCCTTTATTATCTTGGTGGTCCAGGCACTCTCTGATAATAGGCACTCTCTGATAATAGGCACTCTCTGATAATAGAGAAAAAAAAAGACAAATCTAGTCTATAATCCATATGCAAATTCCATACATGTTGACAATGCATTGCACGAGAGCATTACTCAACGTTCGCATAATGACTGGCACGTTTGGCATCATATCAACAAAGGGGGCTGTGTGTGTGTGTCTGTGGGCGACCCTATTGACATAGTTCTGAGAGACATCTTAGTGTATCCCTCTTGTTTGGCCCCTAATTACTCTGCTAACGACTTGATGTTTTCTCCCACCCAAAATGTCTATGATATTATCATCATGACATAACTATTTTATAACTTTTATGTAATATACCTGAATGCCTTACTGGTGTTCCTTCTTCTTCTCTTTTCAACCAATCCAGTAAGTGTGGAGGAGTTAAGATGGAGTGTCACCAGAGAAGAAGAGGAGAAAGGGATAACTGGGCCCCAAATCTGTCTTCACCAGCAGGTGGTGTTTTTTCCCCGCTCACCAAGCAAGGAGTTGTTGTATGGAGGTCAATAACCATGTTTCCATCCAGTTTGAATGCGTGTAAAGTCATATCGTATATATATATATTTTTTTTTTAATCACAGCTGTGATGCAAACAGGAACTTTTGGTACAATTGTATAAATTCCAGAAAGATCATGTGGGATATTTTTAGTGGGATTTTTAGTGGGATATTTTCCGTGGGATATTTTTAGTGTCGGTAAAATGAATTATGCAAGGAAATATCGGTGGAAACACTTGTATGTGCAAATGTTGATATAATAACCATCATATGAATGTAAACTTGGAGTCACACTACAGGGAAACCCTGGTCTAGAGCACACGACTTGCCAAAACCACAGCGGTCACACTCCCAATATCACTGCAACATTTCTTTGTGAGAAAACAGTTGAAAATGCAATGAAAACCCATTTAACTTGTATTTTTTTATTCGGCATGCATACATGGGAATTGAATCACAAAAGGTATTTTTATGTGCACTTCGGAATATTCATAAGAAAAATATGTTGCCAATAGGATGGAAACCAAGCTAACAAAAAAAAGTATGGATTATTCGCACTGGGTCTACGTGTGGCTTATTGTGGTCGAATAGAAGATTCGTAACACTGGTGCCCCACAAGGGTGTGTGCTCAGCCCACTCCTGTACTCCCTGTTCACACACGACTGCGTGGCCATGCACGCCTCCAACGCAATCATGAAGTTCACAGACGACACAACACTAGTGGGCTTGATCACCAACAATGACCAGACAGCCAATAGGGAGGAGGTGAGGGCTCTCAGGTGTGGTATCAGGAAAACAACCTCTCACTTAACGTCAACAAAACATAGGAGATGATCATTGGCTTCAGGAAACAGCAGAGCTGAAACTGCTCCATCCCCCTATCCACATCGAAGGGACAGCAGTGGAGAAGGTGGAAAGTTTTAAGTTCCTTGGCGTACACATCACAGACAAACCGAAATGGTCCACCAACACAGACAGTGTGGTGAAGAAGGCACAACAGCGCCTCGTCAACCTCAGGAGGCCGAAGAAATTTGGCCTGTCACCCAAAACCCTGACAAACTTTTACAGATGCACAATCGAGAGTATCCTGTCGAGCTGTATCACAGCCTGGTACTGCAACTGCACCACCCTCAACTGCAAGGCTCTCCAGAGGGTGGTGAGGTCTGCACAACGCATCACAGGGGGCAAAATACCTACCTTTCGTGACACCTACAGCACCCGATGTCACAGGAAGGCCATAAAGATCATCAAGGACAACAACCACCCGAGCCACTGCCTGTTCACCCCGCTACCATCCAGAAGGCGAGGTCAGTACAGGTGCATCAAAGCTAGGACCGAAAGATTGAGAAACAGCTTATATCTCAAGGCCATCAGACTGCTAAACAGCCATCACTAACTCAGAGGCTGCTTCCTACATTGAGACCCAATCACTGGACACTTTAATAAATGGATCACTAGTCACTTTATACAATGCACATAATGCCAGTTTAATAATGTTTACATATCTTACATTACTCATCTCATATGTATATAGTGTATTTTATACCATCTAAATCAAATCAAATCAAATTTATTTATATAGCCCTTCGTACATCAGCTGATATCTCAAAGTGCTGTATCTACTGCATCTTGCCTATGTCGCTCAGTCATCGCTCATCCATATACTTACATGTACATATTCTCATTCACCCCTTTAGATGTGTGTGTATTAGGTAGTTGTTGGGGAATTGTTAGATGACATGTTATTAGATATTACTGCACTGTTGGAACTAGAAGCACAAGCATTTCGCAACATTCACATTAACATCTGCTAACCATGTGTATGTGACCAATAAACATTTGATTTGATTTAGCTAGGTCGTTACAAGTGTATTGATAAGTGTACTGATGCAGGCTGCATCACATCTGGCTGTGATTGGGAGTCCCATAGGGCGGCGCACAATTGGCCCAGCGTTGTCCAGGTTTGGCAGGGTAGGCCGTCATTGTAAATAACAATTTGTTCTTAACTGACTCGCCTAGTAAAATAAAGGTTCAATAAAAATTAAAAAGAAATACCGTGACATCCCGGCAATGTTGAGAAAAACCCTGTATATCGCAGTTGTCTTCACTTGTCACTAGTTACCACAGTCACAAAGTCATAAACCCCGCTTATTTCCGCATTGTCTCTTCTTAAAATGTGATTTTAAACCTAACATTAACCTTATGGCTGACCTTAATACAGCACTCTTTGACTTTGTGGCTGCTGTAACTAATGGAAACCGTTGTGCCTGTTGTTCACACGCGTGTCCGCTCTCTCGTTGGCTAGAATGGTCCCACCTAATCTTGCCTCGTTAGAGCACAGATAGAACAATGAGACAGATATTTCACTGGATGTTTAAATGTGAAGCATCCGCTTAGCGTTTACACTCACTACCAAATATGGTAGTGAGAGGAAGCCCACGGGTAGCGGGAGAAGATGGAACAAGATGGATTTTGGATTCTGCAAATGTTCTCAGCGATGAAATGTTTGATCTCAATACAGTTTGATGTTCCCAAAACTAGAATATGTTATGAACAGAGTGGACTGCGATTTTTATACTTTACCATTTGCAAAAGTTTTTTATTTTAAATCATGTTGTTTAGAAAGAGTGCAAAGCAAAGGCGAATTGAGGTATTGCACACGCGCACTTCACAAAGTAGGCGTTCCCTAACGGAAATATGCAGATGAGGCTAGAACGCGCCAATAGGATCTCACTAGCTCGTCTTTAGCTCTGCCCCCCTCCTTACTAGTTTTTCCCATTATGGCGCATTTATTACCATCGGAAACGACAGGCTGTGGTTTATATTGGTTAGAGCAAGTAAGGGGGTAGCTGCATCCCAATATGGCGACCGGGGAATGGACGAGTGGGTGTGTCGAAAGGAAAGTAGTGGGCGTGTGGAAAAGAGTGTGTGGAAAGCGCACTCTGCGACTATAGGTTATGGTAATTTCTAGACAACTGGGTCAGTGATCTTCTTGTCGGAAAATCGAAACTCTACAGAGTTCCGGAGTTGGATGACCGTTCAAAAAGATTTTTCCCAGTCAGAGCTCGTTTTTCCCCAGTTCCCAGTTGTCTTGAACGCACTGAAGTCGGATATTTCCGAGTTCACAGTTGTTTTGAAAGCTACATATAGTGTGTGAATTTGTTGCTGGACTGGCAGACAACGTTCAGTCGGAACCGCGCATAAAGTTTTTAATTCGGTGTGTTTCTGAGGACGATTTCAGGATAGGAGCGCTTGCGTTTAGTATTTTTAGTTCCACATAAGGAGAGAACTACAAGATAATATTTTGGGATTGTTTTGCGGTTGAATCTTTTTGAAAAGCCTACAGAATGAAGTCTAAAAATAGAGTAATGGGAAAGTTCCTATGTTAATCACGAAGAGAGGTGATTACTGATGATTTCGGATTTACGAAGTAGGAATTCGTATTTTTAGGAAAATATCCTGCATAGGCTACGGGAGGAATAATATTTTTTCTTCATATGAGTCGTCCCATATCCTCTGTCCCGAGTTTTATTCAAAGTTGAAAAACCAAGATGGCGGCGGATTCCCTACAGGTAAGAACTCTGCAACTAAACGCTTTGTTTTACAACAGTTTGTAGGCCTATAATGACATCTTTCGTTTTCAGGTCATGGTTATTTCTGTAAAGGACTGGCCTTGGTAGGAATTTGTTTATACCTTGTTACGCTGTGTCCAACTGTAGCTGTAGTGTTACAGACAAAATGTGATTGTAACTCTTTGCATAATCCCTCCCTAGCCTATTTTGTTTGATTGCTTCTTAAAGCGGAAGTGAAATTATTCACGTGATCAATAAAGTAATATGCCCTAATCTCTGTTAGTCAGATTATGTCAAACCAATCTCTGTATCTGTCTGTGACAGTTTGTTTAAGGCACCTCCTAGAGCTGGGTCATATGGACAAAAATCGTTATTGCGATAAACGTATTGAATTATAACGATATATTGAACGATAAGATTACAACATTAATGCGCACCATCGTTTTATTTTATTTTTGTATGACCCTTACAACTACTACTTTGAATGTTATACCTAGCAATTTTCATATGAACAATCACCTATATTAGCAATGCATTGTTGGTTAAGGGCTTGTAGTAAGTAACCATTTCACCTGTTGTATTTCGGCGCATGTGACAAAATACAATTAGATTTGATTAATTAACTTCGGGTGACTAGAGTATAGCTCTTTGGGTTCAGAGCAGTGAGGGGAGAGCAGAGGGTAAGGGGGTTATGGAAGCAGTCTTACAAACAAGGAAGTGGATTGTTCCTCTTGTGGTTATCAAGAACATGGAATTCCAACAGTTGGGGATGTATATCCTCTGAGTTAGGCCTTCTTTATGAATGACTTGGTACAACCTCTGCCTTTTGGTCTGGAGGGGCACTTTAGGGTTGTGTTGAATGTGACCTCATTCCCCAGACTAACTTGCTACTGGGCATTTCCATGTAAAAGGACCCATGAGCACCACCATGTGAAGTTAATAGAGGCATGTCAAATTGAAGCTAAGACTCTATATTTTATGGGGTGAAATTAAGGCAAGTATAACCATTTATCTATCCCAATAATGTGTAATAAGCCTACGCAAAGGACTTCGGTAAAGGGGTCTTAGACATTTACCAGAAAGTCTTTCAAATGTATTAGGAATTCATCAAAACACACAATATTGTTGAATTAAACACTCCTGACAACTACTTTATATTTAGTTTTTGATTTAAAAAAAATTACCTTCTGTAAGTTTTAAGAAACATAGCCTTGTGTCTTAATTCTTTACCAAAACCCCACATCTTTTGAAGATATATATTTTTTCACCTCATAGGGTCTCCTGCTACTGTCCTCCCTTCCACTGTTCACCTCATAGGGTCTCCTGCTACTGTCCTCCCTTCCACTGGCATTCTGTTCACCTCATAGGGTCTCCTGCTACTGTCCTCCCTTCTACTGTTCACCTCATAGGGTCTCCTGCTACTGTCCTCCCTTCCACTGTTCACCTCATAGGGTCTCCTGCTACTGTCCTCCCTTCCCCTGTTCACCTCATAGGGTCTCCTGCTACTGTCCTCCCTTCCACTGGCATTCTGTTCACCTCATAGGGTCTCCTGCTACTGTCCTCCCTTCTACTGTTCACCTCATAGGGTCTCCTGCTACTGTCCTCCCTTCCACTGTTCACCTCATAGGGTCTCCTGCTACTGTCCTCCCTTCCACTGTTCACCTCATAGTGTCTCCTGTTACTGTCCTCCCTTCCACTGGCATTCTGTTCACCTCATAGTGTCTCCTGCTACTGTCCTCCCTTCCACTGGCATTCTGTTCACCTCATAGGGTCTCCTGCTACTGTCCTCCCTTCTACTGTTCACCTCATAGGGTCTCCTGCTACTGTCCTCCCTTCCACTGTTCACCTCATAGGTTCTCCTGCTACTGTCCTCCCTTCTACTGTTCACCTCATAGTGTCTCCTGCTACTGTCCTCCCTTCCACTGTTCACCTCATAGGGTCTCCTGCTACTGTCCTCCCTTCCCCTGTTCACCTCATAGGGTCTCCTGTTACTGTCTCCCTTCCACTGTTCACCTCATAGGGTCTCCTGCTACTGTCCTCCCTTCCACTGTTCACCTCATAGTGTCTCCTGCTACTGTCCTCCCTTCCACTGTTCACCTCATAGTGTCTCCTGCTACTGTCCTCCCTTCCCCTGTTCACCTCATAGGGTCTCCTGCTACTGTCCTCCCTTCCACTGTTCACCTCATAGTGTCTCCTGCTTACTGTCCTCCCTTCCACTGTTCACCTCATAGGGTCTCCTGCTACTGTCCTCCCTTCCCCTGTTCACCTCATAGGGTCTCCTGCTACTGTCCTCCCTTCTACTGTTCACCTCATAGGGTCTCCTGCTACTGTCCTCCCTTCCACTGTTCACCTCATAGGGTCTCCTGCTACTGTCCTCCCTTCCCCTGTTCACCTCATAGGGTCTCCTGTTACTGTCTCCCTTCCACTGTTCACCTCATAGGGTCTCCTGCTACTGTCCTCCCTTCCACTGGCATTCTGTTCACCTCATAGGGTCTCCTGCTACTGTCCTCCCTTCTACTGTTCACCTCATAGGGTCTCCTGCTACTGTCCTCCCTTCCACTGTTCACCTCATAGGGTCTCCTGCTACTGTCCTCCCTTCCACTGTTCACCTCATAGGGTCTCCTGCTACTGTCCTCCCTTCCCCTGTTCACCTCATAGGGTCTCCTGCTACTGTCCTCCCTTCCACTGGCATTCTGTTCACCTCATAGTGTCTCCTGCTACTGTCCTCCCTTCCACTGGCATTCTGTTCACCTCATAGTGTCTCCTGTTACTGTCCTCCCCTCTACTGTTCACCTCATAGTGTCTCCTGCTACTGTCCTCCCTTCCACTGTTCACCTCAGTGTCTCCTGCTTACTGTCCTCCCTTCCACTGGCATTCTGTTCACCTCATAGTGTCTCCTGTTACTGTCCTCCCCTCTACTGTTCACCTCATAGTGTCTCCTGCTACTGTCCTCCCTTCCACTGTTCACCTCATAGTGTCTCCTGCTACTGTCCTCCCTTCCACTGGCATTCTGTTCACCTCATAGTGTCTCCTGTTACTGTCCTCCCCTCTACTGTTCACCTCATAGGGTCTCCTGCTACTGTCCTCCCTTCCACTGTTCACCTCATAGGGTCTCCTGCTACTGTCCTCCCTTCCACTGTTCACCTCATAGTGTCTCCTGTTACTGTCCTCCCTTCCACTGTTCACCTCATAGGGTCTCCTGCTACTGTCCTCCCTTCCACTGTTCACCTCATAGGGTCTCCTGCTACTGTCCTCCCTTCCACTGTTCACCTCATAGGGTCTCCTGTTACTGTCCTCCCTTCTACTGTTCACCTCATAGGGTCTCCTGCTACTGTCCTCCCTTCTACTGTTCACCTCATAGGGTCTCCTGCTACTGTCCTCCCTTCCACTGTTCACCTCATAGTGTCTCCTGTTACTGTCCTCCCTTCCACTGTTCACCTCATAGGGTCTCCTGCTACTGTCCTCCCTTCTACTGTTCACCTCATAGTGTCTCCTGTTACTGTCCTCCCTTCTACTGTTCACCTCATAGGGTCTCCTGCTACTGTCCTCCCTTCTACTGTTCACCTCATATGGTCTCCTGCTACTGTCCTCCCTTCTACTGTTCACCTCATAGTGTCTCCTGTTACTGTCCTCCCTTCTACTGTTCACCTCATAGGGTCTCCTGCTACTGTCCTCCCTTCCACTGTTCACCTCATAGGGTCTCCTGTTACTGTCCTCCCTTCCACTGGCATTCTGTTATGTTCACCTCCTAACATGTTTTCCCCTTTCTGTTTGGTGGTCAAAGTAATGCTGTACTGTGATGTCCAAACTTGTAAAACAGACGTTGAGAATGATATTCATATCCATAATTATGCACTTCTGTATAGTACAAATCAGGCACCCATGATGTAATTCTGTTACCGTATGGGCTCCTGAGTGGCACAGCGGTCTAAGGCACTGCATCTCAGTGCAAGAACTAGTCCCTGGTTCGAATCCAGGCTGAATCACATCTGGCCGTGATTGGGAGTCCCATAGGGCGGTGCACAATTGGCCCGGCGTCGTCCGGGTTTGGCCGGGGTAAGTTGTCATTGTAAATAAGAATTTGTTCTTACCTGACTTGAATAGTTAAAAAAAAAAAAAAATGTAAATCCACTTCATCTACTGCAGTTCAACAAGCAAAGCCCATCTATTCAGATGTCATCTGTCAGGCTGAAACCCCATTCTTTCTGCAGTCACCTTTTGACTCTTCAATCGGAGCAGAGTTCTCGGAAAATGTGTTCACATAAAAACGGAGTGACGGAGGGACATTTTACCACAATTTTGTTACCAGAGTCGGTGTAATTCCATTATCAGGGAATTGTTGGCCTACTGGCTGGTGGATGAGATTACATTAACCCTACTAGGGGGAAAAACACGGACAAGATGAATCAGATATTAATAGCAGTATTCAACATGTCGTGGTACGATAACACAGTTAATAAAGAGGTTGAGGTCTCCCTTCAGCGTTGGTGTATAGGCAGACACTATCCATTTAGTCACAGTGTGGATGGAGTGGGACGTGTCAGGTGTGGGTTAAGAGGCCATTTTGGACTAGAACCCATGACTCTAAATTGTTATTACAGTCAGTCATAATAAGCATGTTTGTGGGAAAAGACTGAGGGTTACAAAGTACAACAGTGTACCTCCAATAGTCTTTTGCTTTAAACAACACGTGGACACCTGTTATCCCACAGGGGGAATTAGTGAGTTACGCAATCAGGCTGCCATTTGTCTCTTCTGCTCTGTCTGTCGCTTTCTCTCTCTCTCTCTCTCTCTCTGTCGCTTTCTCTCTCTCTCTCTCTCTCTCTCTGTCGCTTTCTGTCTGTCGCTTTCTCTCTCTCGCTTTCTCTCTCTCTCTCTCGCTTTCTCTCTCTGTCTGTTGCCTTCTCTCTCTCTCTCGCTTTCTCTCTCTCGCTTTCTGTCTCTCGCTTTCTCTCTCTCGCTTTCTGTCTCTCGCTTTCTGTCTCTCGCTTTCTGTCTGTCGCTTTCTGTCTGTCGCTTTCTGTCTGTCGCTTTCTGTCTGTCGCTTTCTGTCTGTCGCTTTCTGTCTGTCGCTTTCTGTCTGTCGCTGTCGCTTTCTCTCGCTCTCGCTTTCTCTCGCTCTCGCTTTCTCTCGCTCTCGCTTTCTCTCGCTCTCGCTTTCTCTCGCTCTCGCTTTCTCTCTCTCTCTCGCTTTCTCTCTCTCTCTCGCTTTCTCTCTCTCTCGCTTTCTCTCTCTCTCTCGCTTTCTCTCTCTCTCTCGCTTTCTCTCTCTCTCTCTTTCTCTCTCTCTCTCGCTTTCTCTCTCTCTCTCTCTCTCTCGCTTTCTCTCTCTCTCTCGCTTTCTCTCTCTCTCTCGCTTTCTCTCTCTCTCGCTTTCTCTCTCTCTCTCGCTTTCTCTCTCTCTCTCGCTTTCTCTCTCGCTTTCTCTCTCTCTCTCTCTCTCTCTCTCTCGCTTTCTCTCTCTCTCTCGCTTTCTCTCTCGCTTTCTCTCTCTCTCTCGCTTTCTCTCTCGCTTTCTCTCTCTCTCTCGCTTTCTCTCTCGCTTTCTCTCTCTCTCTCGCTTTCTCTCTCTCTCTCGCTTTTTCTCTCTCTCTCTCTCTCTTCCCGTTCTCTCTCTCCCCCTCGCTTTCTCTGTCTCTCGCTATGTTAAGACCCTGTCCTTCAGCCCAGCACTTTATTTTTTGCTGGAGGTTGGTTCCAATGTTGGAGGAATGCCTGAAACTACATTTCTACATTCTTCTGTCGTAGTCTGACTCATCTTTCTAAACTGAAACTCTTAACACTAAAGCCGCCGGCCCTTTCAGCAAATAAGCACGTTGCAAAATCAACTGAGGGTCATAGAAGTACAACACTGTAGCACGGCCGGCCTGCTCATAGGGTAGAACTATGTAGCCTCGTGTGGCGGGAGATTGACATGGGTGACATTTTCTGAGCTAAACTGACCATGGCACACTTCCAACAACAACACATAATCAAAATGAAAAACAACTAGGTCAAGAGATAAATGTATATTTGTGATAGATTTAAAACTTCATTTTAAAAGGACTAAACTGGTGATGCACCCACATGGTATTTTTGACCGATGTCCAATATTTTCCTTGCCAAACAACTCCCAATTGGCCCAGCGTCGTCCGGATTTGGCTTGGGTAGGCCGTCATTGTGAATAAGAATTTGTTCTTATCTGACTAGCCTAGTTAAATTATGGTTACACAAACCACACTGACCTATAAGTATTTTTGGGGGTATTAGCTAGCTAACTATATATAGCTAGATGTCATCTAAAATGACCCTGATTTAAAAAAAATAAAACTTCTTATTTGATTAACGGTGGTCGGACCCATCTATGTGAAGCTAGCTACAATAAGGATTAGCCACAATAGTGGACTTTGCGGTTAGCCTTCAAAATAAAAGTATGTCATTGACAGTGATGCAAATGATTTCAAATAGTAGAATTATGCCATAATTGAATAGATCATGCTAAACGAGGTTGGAATGTTTATATAAAATCAACAAAAGACACGAATTTGTTAATTTGACAAAAAGCTGTTGAAATCACACTGGATGTATTATACTTTAGAATTGCATTGGGGGCATCCTTATTTCACTGTACAGCCTTGCCTATGGATTGTGGATCAATGACATAGTGGGGTATCAGTCTACACAGTGACACCCAGAGAACATTAGCATCGTAGCTCTTATTGCGGGACTCTGAAAACTGTGAATTGATCCACATTTATTGTCAACCTAGGTGTATTGAACACTATCCCAGAGGAAAAACAATACTGCATGGATGTTTTGAAGTCGAATAACTCTGAGGACGTTGGGGAAAAAATATATTAGGTATTGAGTAGACTGATCCCCAATCGTTAGGTAAAGCTGTACAGTGAAATATGAATGTCAATACACACAATAGGCTGACTGGCGAGGTGATTCACACAGTAAGAGTCCCGCGATAAGAGCTACAAGGCTAGTATTTGCGTAAACTCTTCACAGTTGTGTTCTGTGGGTGTCACCGAGTAGACTGACCCCATTTCATTCCTTCACATTCCAACGTTGTTTAACATTATCTACTCTAAATATGGCATCATTTCGCCAATTGTAACCTTCTGCATCACTTTTCAAAGAGGTACTTTTATTTTGAAGGCAAGCCGCAAATTTCACAATTGTGCCTAATCCGTATTGTGGCTAGTTTCACACCACAGAACCTGGTCCGGTCGATCTTCACTAGCCAGGTGAAGCTAGCTGGCTGCTTATAACGTTAGCTTTGGGAAACAGGATTAAGTAGCTGGCTAGCAATTTAAATAGGTGAACAACAAGTGGCTACCTAGCTAATATTTACTGACAAGGATTGCTAAATCATTGCTAACAATAGTGAAAATGACTGCAGTTTCTACTGGTTGTTGTTTTCAGGCTGGTTGTATTAGTGCTAGCTAGAAACCAAGCTAAAGCTAGCTACCCCAGAAGTTGCGGTCGAACAAATAATGCTGTATTACCAACGCTTTAAAAAAAAAAACTCATCGTTCGTGGCCGGTGTTTGCTTGTTTGCAGACTTGTTTCGTAGAGCTTTGACAGTGCTACTGATAGTAGTGGTGGCGCTTGGCTTTCACATGCAAATTCAGAACACACAACATTCTATAATAGAACTATGGTCAAATAACACAGTTCTATGTCGTGAAGCTAATTGCAGTGACACTATTACTGTGTAACTCTGGTAGGGAAACATCTGAACAATAGCGCACATGGTAACGTTGGTGTGTACCGGTGCTCAACCAGTCGGCGAAAGCCAACATCACCCACGACAGAGAACGGTTCATTGTCAAGGGCAATGAATTGCATTATCTTGGCGTTTTAATGGATTTCGTCTGAGTTTCCTCTCTGAAATGTTCTTACTCTTTCAAATGACTGCGGGACTTGTTGACTGCTCGATCCACACAGCAGACATTGTGGGCCAGGTTAGGAATGCTGTGTTGCACGTGTAGTCATTACGTTATGTAGGTAGGCACGTCAGCCTTCACATCGGCTTTAAACTAGACATCGGGCCGATACCGACGTTGGCATTTTTAGCTAATATCTTCCGATATGTTCACCGACCGATTGTGCATCCCTAAACAAACATTGTGGAAGTTAGACTAGTTACTACTAGTCTTTGCTTAGTAGCCTGAGCAATGCTGCCATGAGTGTTCATGTGCTAAACACAGACAGTGTGGTTATACTTGGAAAAATATATATTTGGAAATCGAGCTGTTGAATGTAGTTATTTGACGAAGGTAAGTAATCATAGAAACTGCAGCTTTTTCTGATACTATATAGAAATCAAAACCGTTTTACCTGCTTGTGACTCTGCTTCTCTCACCGCCTGTGCCAATTCCAAGCTGTGCCCCATCTCTTCGTGTACAATATGACAACTAATAATATTGTCACTCAGACTGTCTTTAGGCGAATTCTTATTATGTGTGAAATTAGTTTAGGTGTAGTTTCGATGTGCAGGCTGACTGGCATCGCTCGCTTCCCTTCCGTCATCAACTTGAATAGAGTCAATGATATGTTTTGCTCCTACACGTTGGAAAAGTGGCATCCTATGACGGTGTCACGTTGAAAGTAACTGAGCTCTTCAGTACGGCCATTCTAATGCCAATGTTTGTCTATGGAGATTGCCTAGCTGTCTTCTCGATTTTTATACACCTGTCAGCAACTGGTGTGGCTGACATAGACGAATCCTCTAATTTGAAGGGGTGTCCACATACTTTTGTGTATATATAGTGTATGAAAACCATTGTCATTTATTGATTGTTACGGGACCCTTTATTGTGCCTTTTACGACTGAATCCGTCCTCTCATTGTCTCTTCTCTAAACTCCCGATTTCAGTCACCATGGCCACAATTTTTCATTGCACTATTGTTCTAAATTAAATCCACGTCTTCACCCTCCTTATCATTCAGTTAAGCCTAATTTAAATTCGATTGCGAAGTAAAGTGCACAATTATCAGTTTCTATCGCTCATTCATCCATTTAGCCATGTCATTCATTCAGAGGAGAGAGGCGCGTTAGAGTCTGGCATTTTTTTTTTTTTTTATTTAAAAACTCATTGCTCAATATGTTTGATTTGTAATGACATGTAAAATACAAACATTATGGCAAAGTCGGGGAAGAAGCAGGCGAAGCTTTAAAAAAATATATATTTGTTGGCTTATTTATTTACAAAATCAAACGTCATTGGTCCGTTGGTGGTTCTAGTGTTTTTAGGCTCTGAGGCTAAATGTCGGATTTCGCAGGACTCTGTCTTCTGTGTGTGTTGGTGTCTGGACTACCAGGCTGTTTCCTTGGTGACCTAGTGACTGTTGTGTTGACAGCTATGGTACAACAGGTTACAGTAGATCTGTGACGGTTACAATTCGTTATTATCAGTAACATTTGGGTATTATTACCTCTAAATATTAGTCTAGTATACAAATGTAAGAAATGTCAGATTCGAGAGGAATTCCGAAAAATAGATTGATTGCACTTTTTTCGAACAATTTGCATAACGTTACCAACTCTGCTGAGGTCAAATTGGAGGACGCTAGGATATAGGCTATTCATCCTATAGCTAGGATGAACCATGAAAGGAGCTTGGCTACGTTTTGTTCAGTTGTTAAGAGAGGAAAGGCTGGACTCTCTCCTGTCATCATTCCTCACACCTTTGCTGACACTGCAACAATGTGGGAAGGTGAAGATTCAATTGACAATCCATTCAGATGTGAACAAATACATGCAACATGTCAAGAGCCTATTTAACAGTGACTCTATATACATTAAGAAAATAATCTGTGTCAAATTATAACCTATATGCCTTGTTGGATTGTCCATTTTAACACATTAGCTCATTGTGCTTTTACACCTGCATTGTTTGCTGTTTGGGGTTTTATGCTGGGTTTCTGTACAGCACTTTGAGATATCAGCTGATGTACAAAGGGCTATATAAATAAATTTGATTTGATTGTCGGACCTCAGCGCCAGAACAACCTTGTTGACTGCTGTTGAATAATTATTGAATAGTCAGACCCATCTTTTATTTAAAACAAGACCAATGTATTTATTCACTAGACTGCAATGAAAACATTGTATAAAAGAAAGTCCACACATCAAACACAGCCTATAGGCAAGAGCTTCTACGCCCCGCACATCTAGCGGAGGAGCGAGCTTCTACGCCCCGCACATCTAGCGGAGGAGCGAGCTTCTACGCCCCGCACATCAAACACAGCCTATAGGCAAGAGCTTCTACGCCCCGCACATCTAGCGGAGGAGCGAGCTTCTACGCCCCGCACATCTAGCGGAGGAGCGAGCTTCTACGCCCCGCACATCTAGCGGAGGAGCGAGCATCTACGCCCCGCACATCTAGCGGAGGAGCTACTGGAGCGTCAGACGGCAGTTGGGGAGAGCTTTTACGCCCCGCACATCTAGCGGAGGAGCTACTGGAGCGTCAGACGGCAGTTGGGGAGAGACCCTCCAGGCAAGCTTCAATGCCATACAACTCTCCTTCCGTGGCCTCCAATTGCTCTTAAATACAAGTAAAACTAAATGCATGCTCTTCAACCGATCGCTACCTGCACCTACCCGCCTGTCCAACATCACTACTCTGGACGGCTCTGACTTAGAATACGTGGACAACTACAAATACTTAGGTGTCTGGTTAGACTGTAAACTCTCCTTCCAGACCCATATCAAACATCTCCAATCCAAAGTTAAATCTAGAATTGGCTTCCTATTTCGCAACAAAGCATCCTTCACTCATGCTGCCAAACATACCCTTGTAAAATTGACCATCCTACCAATCCTCGACTTTGGCGATGTCATTTACAAAATAGCCTCCAATACCCTACTCAACAAATTGGATGCAGTCTATCACAGTGCAATCCGTTTTGTCACCAAAGCCCCATATACTACCCACCATTGCGACCTGTACGCTCTCGTTGGCTGGCCCTCGCTTCATACTCGTCGCCAAACCCACTGGCTCCATGTCATCTACAAGACCCTGCTAGGTAAAGTCCCCCCTTATCTCAGCTCGCTGGTCACCATAGCATCTCCCACCTGTAGCACACGCTCCAGCAGGTATATCTCTCTAGTCACCGCCAAAACCAATTCTTTCTTTGGCCGCCTCTCCTTCCAGTTCTCTGCTGCCAATGACTGGAACGAACTACAAAAATCTCTTAAATTGGAAACACTTATCTCCCTCACTAGCTTTAAGCACCAACTGTCAGAGCATCTTACAGATTACTGCACCTGTACATAGCCCACCTATAATTTAGCCCAAACAACTACCTCTTTCCCAACTGTATTTAATTTATTTATTTATTTTGCTCCTTTGCACCCCATTATTTTTATTTCTACTTTGCACATTCTTCCATTGCAAAACTACCATTCCAGTGTTTTACTTGCTAGATTGTATTTACTTTGCCACCATGGCCTTTTTTGCCTTTACCTCCCTTCTCACCTAATTTGCTCACATCGTATATAGACTTGTTTCTACTGTATTATTGACTGTATGTTTTGTTTATTCCATGTGTAACTCTGTGTCGTTGTATGTGTCGAACTGCTTTGCTTTATCTTGGCCAGGTCGCAATTGTAAATGAGAACTTGTTCTCAACTTGCTTACCTGGTTAAATAAAGGTGAAATAAAAAAAAAAGATGTAGACTAACTTAAGTTAGCGAAACAACGGCTTTATAATCATTAGTAAACACTCCCACTGTTAGGTCAAGTTTGTCTACATGAAAATAAAGCTAATAAATAAAAATGAGGATGAATGTAGGCATTTTTTTTTTTTTTACGGTTTTGACGGCTATTTTATGTTCGTGACGGTCTTCGTACTTGACCGTCAGTTACGCGGTTATTCAATCACTGTCACCGCCTCCGGGTCCATTGAAATATCCTTGTCTGTCTGGCAAGAGGATGGATGGAGGGTTATTTCTCATGGCGGTGTTGGGTTGAAATGTGGATGAGAAGACAGAAGAATAACTTTGGCTTTGGGAACTGCGTTACTTTAACACCCTGCTACCCAACCCCAGGGTGTAAACGATACTTAACACATCTGTGGCTTTGGGGAACCGCGTTACTTTAACACCCTGCTACCCAACCCCAGGGTGTAAACGATACTTAACACATCTGTGGCTTTGGGGAACCGCGTTACTTTAACACCCTGCTACCCAACCCCAGGGTGTAAACAATACTTAACACATCTGTGGCTTTGGGGAACCGCGTTACTTTAACACCCTGCTACCCAACCCCAGGGTGTAAACGATACTTAACACATCTGTGGCTTTGGGAACCGCGTTACTTTAACACCCTGCTACCCAACCCCAGGGTGTAAACGATACTTAACACATCTGTGGCTTTGGGAACCGCGTTACTTTAACACCCTGCTACCCAACCCCAGGGTGTAAACGATACTTAACACATCTGTGGCTTTGGGGAACCGCGTTACTTTAACACCCTGCTACCCAACCCCTGGGTGTAAACGATACTTAACTCGTCTGCTTGCATCACTGGGGTTTTATCCACTGTAACAGCTTAGCGGGATTTGTCCTCCTCAGTCCTCTCCAAACTGCTTATCAGCTATTCTGATGCCGCAAGGAGCAGGCTGTGAAAACAAAACACCATAACTAAACCAAGCTGAGTGACTCCTGTACGACGTACCAACCACTATGGCCGTGGTGCTTCATAGCAGTGGATTATACTACCTCTCCAGTTTATTGTGAACTTGTTTCAAACCAAGGAAACAGAGGGGGGGAAAAGTTTGTACAGTACATTGGAAAATGCTTGGATCGGTTCATGTCTCTGTGCTGGATGACATGGACATGGTAAGGAATACCTGTTCAGCTCTGTAGGAGTTGTTTGTAGTTGTCTCCTTCATTACATTCATCATAGTGAATGTTAAGTTCTTCTCTATACTAATTATGGGAGTCAGCATTCTGTATGAGTTGTGTTGTGGTTTATAGCTCAGGATGAACTAGCTAAACAAGGTCAGATAACACAATGGCCTGCTTTGTCTATGCAGTATAGCCACATCGTTAGATCATTTAAACATGCTTGTCTACAACTCCGTTGAAGTTGATACTGTATATTTGTAAATAGTGAAGAGATCCTTGCCTTTAAAAAAAATCCAGTACAGCAATTCCACAGTAATGCAATTGCGTTGAGACTCTGATTTTTCACTTAAAATGTTTCCCAAACCAAAACCATTGATTTCAAAGTTTAACAAACCATTAAACTCTATGCACGTTTAACAATTTACATAGAACATTTTTACAAAAACACATTTACTAGAACTGTGCAGATTCAATGTTTATTAACAGAATTTCTCTCAAAATCGCCTTCAGTTTGTGACTACGTTTTCCAAAAAATATCTGCTCAAGATTCAAAGATGTCAGCTATGACTTTAGAAGAAAAAAAATATTTTGGTTATTGAACTATGGTGAGCGAAGTGGATTTACACACGGTAGTGGATTTACACACGGTAGTGGATTTACACACGGTAGTGGATTTACACACGGTAGTGGATTTACACACGGTAGTGGATTTACACACACGGTAGTGGATTTACACACACGGTAGTGGATTTACACACACGGTAGTGGATTTACACACACGACACACACGACACACACGGTAGTGGATTTACACACGGTAGTGGATTTACACACGCGGTAGTGGATTTACACACGCGGTAGTGGATTTACACACGGTAGTGGATTTACACACGGTAGTGGATTTACACACACGGTAGTGGATTTACACACGCGGTAGTGGATTTACACACGCGGTAGTGGATTTACACACGGTAGTGGATTTACACACGGTAACAGAATGTAATCATGGTTCCCTGCTCTGTACTACACACACACACACGTGTAATTCTGGATATGAATCAGGGTTTCCTGGTAAATGCCGGCTTTCAAAAAGGAAAGAAAAGCTGTTGAATAAAATGGTTGCTGACCCAAATCGGCAACGACAACAAAAATCCATTTCAAAATAAGGCTTTTTATTCATTGGCGGAAATACCAGTCGATGTGCTCCGACATCAAAGGCTAACATACTTCATATTAAATCCTCAAGCTGCTTGGAAATTAGTGTTGGGTGTGTTACTGTTTGGTGAAGATTGTGTTGATTATCCCCTGTTCCAGTGTGCCTGCCGAGAGAGAGGATTATTTCCCAAAAACGAGAGTAAAGACGGCCTCCAGATCACTCTTTCTCGAGGTCAAAGTAATGAGGCTGATGCTACTGAGTTGGACAGTTTGTACTTCTCGACAGCTGCCGCTCACTCTGAGCAGGCCAAGTTCCTCCTCAAATGCATGTAAATTAGAGGGCAAGTGATTGTGCTTGTCAGGCCCAGTCCTAGCAGTTGTGCTGCTGTCCTAGGCCAGATCAACATACCTAGGCCAGATCAACATACGCCCCCCCCCCCCCCTGTGTCATGTATAAGGATTTGGAATGGATTGATTGAGTAATTATGTGTATCACGTGCATTTCAGTTGAACTTATTCAGTAGCACTTAGAAACGAATCATCGTTGCCAACCATTCATATCAGAGAGTTACAATGTTAATCACTAATATAGGCAGCCAACTACCTAATATTAGGACATATAGTTGTAATCAATAAGCCACGTACAGTTGAAGTCGGAAGTTTATATAAACTTAGGTTGGAGTCATTTAAAACTCTATTTTCAACCATTCCACAAATTTCTTGTTAACAAACTATAGTTTTGGCAAGTCGGTTAGGACATCTACTTTGTGCATGGCACAAGTCGTTTTTCCGACAATTGTTTACAGACGGATTATTTCACTTATAATTCACTGTATCACTATTCCAGTGGGTCAGAAGTTTACATACACTAAGTTGACTGTGCCTTTAAACAGCTTGGAAAATTCCAGAAAATGATGTCATGGCTTTAGAAGCTTCATATAGGCTAATTGACATAATTTGAGTCAATTGGATTTGTACCTGTGTATGTATTGCAAGGCCTACCTTCAAACTCAGTGTCTCTTTGCTTGACATCATGGGAAAATCAAAAGAAATCAGGCAAGGCCTCAGGAAAAAAAAATGGTATACCTCCACAAGTCTGGTTCCACAGTAAAACCAGTCCTATATCGATATAACCTGAAAGGCCACTCAGTAAGGAAGAAGCCACTGCTCCAAAACCGCCTTAAAGAGACTACGGTTTTCAACTGCACATGGGGACAAAGATCGTACTTGGTCTGATGAAACAAAAATAGAACTGTTTGGCCATAATTGCCATCATTATGTTGGAGGAAAAAGGGGGAGGCTTGCAAGCCAAAGAACACCATCCCAACCGTGAAGCACGGGGGTGGCAGCACGGGGGTGCTTTGCTGCAGCAAGGATTGGTGCACTTCACAAAATAGATGGCATCATGAGGTAGGAAAATGATGTGGATATATTGAAGCAACATCTCAAGACATCAGTCAGGAAGTTAAAGATTCTTTTTTTTAAGCTCATCCAGTAGAACTGTTAACTCTCAATTTTTATATTTGAGTTTTGGAAACAAGTGTGTTCATAAAATGGATGCCACTGGCCTCATTTCACAGGAGCAGAATTCGCTTTCTCTCAATGAAACAGCCTCATAAAAATATCGAATTTGATTGACCAACATCAGTTTTATAATTTATTCATTTTTGTGGCTGCGAAGTGTCCTCTTCCTTCTGCTGTGGCGGCAGGTAGTCTAGTGGTTAGAGCGTTGAGCCAGTAGCTGAAAGGATCGTATCCCGACCTGACAAGGTAAAAATCTGTCGTTCTGCCCCTGATCAAGGCATTTAACCCACTGTTCCCCGGGCGCGGACGACGCCCACTCTTCCCCGGGCGCGGACGACGCCCACTCTTCCCCGGGCGCGGACGACGCCCACTCTTCCCCGGGCGCGGACGACGCCCACTCTTCCCCGGGCGCGGACGACGATGCGTTTCAGTTGAAGGCATTCAGTTGTACAACTGATTAGGTATCCCCCTTTCCCTAAAAGACAGAATTAATGATTAAGAATTGCAGCGGGAATTGGGAGAGGGACGAGATGGCCCGGTAATGTCTAGAAGGGATCCAGCTTCTGTCAAATTAACGTCAAAAGTAGAAATTGTTTGCATTTTAGCTAACAATTTTCCTAACCTCAACTTAAGTCTCCTAACCCCCTACTTTAATGATCCTAACCTGCTCTGTGAGTTCTCCTAACCTGCTAAGAAAAGTCAAATCTGACGTTAATCTGATCCCTTTTAGCCATGACCAGCCGGCCCTGGTGTTCGTCGACAGCTTGTTTTGTTATTTATTTGGCCTGATTCAAATGTTCATGCCTAGGCTATATTCAATTAGAATCCTAGATTGTATTTCAAAACAGCTGTGTTTTTGTTATTTCTTAATTAAAATATTCATACGACTAGCCTTTAGGACAGGTCATTCACAAATGTATTTTATATAAATATAATATTTTGAAGATGTGTTTTATAACTGTGTAGGTGACTTGTTCCTTTTGGATAAATGTTTTTTGTCTTTAAAAAATATATATATTAATTTATGATTTATAGCAGAGTTGACGCTGCAACTGACAATGTTTATCTTTTTAATAAAACCGATCATGTTGGTATAAGAACATTTGTTCTACTTTATGACAACTTCGTAATGATCCAATCTAGTGTGCAGTGGTGTATTCATGGATGCCAGGCCTCCATCTTTCGTCTCTTTTTTTTTGGTGTTTTTATATATTTTTTTCTTCAATTCTCTAGAGGCTGAATGTATCTCACAGGAGAAAGCATCCGAGCGAGTGAAACAGCGCCCCTCTGTCTCTCTGTGTGTAGCCCATCTATCTTATGCTGTCTGGTCAAAAAGGGTATGACATTGTTGCCGACTGTAGCATTGAAGGTAAGGGAAGCCAGCAAACATCTGGCCTCCCTTGGCAAAAAAATGATTTACAAAAATAAATAAATACCTTGCCAATCTTCGTTGAGCTCAACTGAGCGAGCTTGGGTTCCCCAGTGATTTGTCCCGCGTACTGCTAATGCTCTAGTGTGTACTGTACTGGACTATACTCTACTGTACTGAACTATACTTTACTGTACTGAACTCTACTTTACTTTACTGTACTGAACTATACTGTACTATACTCTACTATACTCTACTGTACTGGACTATACTCTACTTTACTGTACTGTACTGAACTTTACTTTACTGTCCAAACTTGTAAAACATAGACGTCTATAATTGGAGACCAAATCTAAACCAATCGTGGTCGTTATGTTTGGGTCAAGTGAAGGCCGGTCCAGAGCTATGCCCGCTGAAACACAGCTCTTAAATAGCGACTCAGTTTGAAAAATCTAAGAAGAATGTGGTGGTCAGCTTATTAAGTCGAATTTCAGGGTTTGCTTCCGTACTAAATAACATTAGCCCGTCACCTGTTTTACAACTGGTGAATAGATGTTTCAAAGAGTGATGCCCAGTAACCCGAGTCAGGCCACAATTACATTTGACTTCAGGTCAGTCGAAGGAAATGCTTGTCGTTTATCCTTAAATTGATGTGAACCATACGGCAGGCTATGTAACCTACAACAGTGTACTTGGTCTGTGGGGGGAGGCCCTCTGTCTGTCCTGTTGCAGTGACGTGGTTTCCTCTGCATTCCCTGTCATTGTTTGAGCAGCAAGCCAGAGGACTTTTGTTAAGGTCAGCTGGTAAGGCCTAGTGTGTTTGGTCAGTGTATAATCTGTGTTCCAAATGACACCCTATTTCCTTTTCTAGTGCACTACATTTGACGAGAGCCTATAGAGCCCTGGTCAAAAGAAGTGCACTATATAGGAAATAGGGTGCCATTTTGAGGTAACTGTAGACTAGCAGCACCACTGAGTATTGACCAGCTGACCAGCCACAGATTAGCTGCTCTCCCTTTAGTCCGTTACATAACGGTCACAGAGCCGACGACGATGGCCTGCCAAGTAACTGTAGTGCCAGATTACAGACCAACGAGACTCAAATGTTACTTGTCACATGCTTCGTAAACAACCGGTGTTAAAACATACATATAAATTCTGACTTCTGGACCCAACAATGCAGAGAGAAATATAAAAACCTAATAACGCAAGGAATAAACACAATGAGTAACGATAACTTGGCTATATACAGTAAACACACAATGAGTAATGATAACTTGGCTAGATACAATAAATACACAATGAGTAACGATAACTTGGCTAGATACGATAACTTGGCTATATACAATAAATACACAATGAGTAATGATAACTTGGCTAGATACAATAAATACACAATGAGTAACGATAACTTGGCTATATACAATAAATACACAATGAGTAACTTGGCTAGATTTTTATTTTATTTATTTAACTAGGCAAGTCGGTTAAGAACAAATTCTTATTTATAATGACAGCCTACCAAAAGGCAAAAGAGCTCCTGCGAGGGGGGGGGGGATTAAAAATATAGGACAAAACACACATCACGACAAGAGGGACAACACTACATAAAGAGAGACCTAAGATGACAACATAGCATGGTAGCAACATATGACAACATGGCAGCAGCACAACATGACAACAACATGGTAGCAGCAACGTGGTAGCTGCACAAAACAAGGTATAAACATTATTGGGTACAGACAACAGCACAAAGGGCAAGAAGGTAGAGACAACAATACATCACGCAAAGCAGCCACAACTGTCAGTAAGAGTGTCCATGATTGAGATAAAACTGTTCAGTTTGAGTGTTTGTTGCAGCTCGTTCCAGTCGCTAGCTGCAGCAAACTGAAAAGATGAGCGACTCAGGGATGTGTGCTCTTTGGGGACCTTTAACAGAAGGTGACTGGCAGAACGGGTGTTGTATTTGGAGGATGAGGGCTGCAGTACATATCTCAGATAGGGGGGAGTGAGGCCTAAGAGGGTTTTATAAATAAGCATCAACCGGTGTGTCAATCGGGGATAACGTCACCTAGGCAACAGGAACGTCACCTAGGCAACAGGAACGTCACCTAGGCAACAGGATACAATAAACGGTAGCAGCAGCATATGTGATGAATCAAAAGCGTGCCAAGGGGGTCAATGCAGATCGTCCGGGTAGCTATTTGATTAACTGTTTAGCAGACTTATGACTTGGGGGGTAGAAGATGTTCTGGGTCCTGTTGGTTCCAGGCTTGGTGCATTGGTACCGCTTCCTGTGTGGTAACAGAGAGAACAGTCTGTGGCTGGAGGATTTGGCCATTTTTAGGGCCTTCTTCTGACTCCGCCTGGTATCGAGATCCCGGAAGGCAGGGAACTCGGGGCCCCAGTGATGTACTGGGCCGTACGCACTGCCCTCCTGTACTGCCTTGCTCTCAATTGGTGCAGCTGTAGAACCTTTTGAGGATCTCAGAGCCAATTATTTTCAGCCTCTTGAGGGTGGAAGAGGAGTTGTTGTGCCTTCTTCACGACTGTGTTGGTGTGCGTGTGTGGACCATGTTTATTCCTTAGTGATGTGGACACAGGAACTTGAAGGTCTCATCCCACTCAACCCACACTACAGCCCCGTCAATGTGGATGGGCGCGTGGCTCGGCCCTCCGTTTCCTGTAGTCCACCATCAGCTCTAGCTGACGTTGAGGGAGAGTGTTGTCCTGGCAACCACACTGCCAGGTCACTGACCTACTGCCTATAGGCTTTCTCACTGTCGTCGATAAGGCTGGGCGATAAATCAATCATTATTGGGATTTAGATACATTTTCGATAATGTCGATATAGAATAATTGGGTACAGCGGTCTATTTTACCTCTGTGACGCAGCAGGAACTTGCGGAGAAGTGACAATATGCATGTGGAGAGGTATACGCCCACAGAAAACCACTTAGCACCTCGAGTGATGGAGTAGCCACTATTAACCACGAAAAAATGGTTAATAGTGACATAGGCGCAAACAGTGGCAGTGATAGTCATGGAGAAGGAGCAGCTTCCAACCAAGAAATTATTGATTAAAAGGGTTAAACTGTTTCAGTTTATTTGGAAGTGGTTTGGCTTTTTGAAGTCTAACGAAGAGCAGAGCAACGTTCGGTGCAAATTGTGCCGTGAGACAAGATGGCTACCAAGTCTGGTAATACGACAATCCTAATGATGGCGAAACAGAGTAAAAAAAAAAACGATCGTCATGGACTATCTGAATGAGACATGATGACCTCCTGGACAAGGCCTCGTTGGTCGACCCTCAGTTTAAAAACACATTACATCAAAGAGGAGAAGGTGGGACACATATAAAAGCAAGAGCTGTCTCAGAGATGGTCAATGAGGGACACGGAAACCCAAGCCCAGCACGGGGAGACATGGCTACAGCTTCACCACAACTGCCAGCTAAAAAGAGAAAGTCACGGAAACACCACTAACCCTGTTTTTTCCTTCAAAAAGCCGTGTTCCACCATCGCAGGTCTTACTGAAATCCATCTGGTAGAGAAGGAACTCAGCTTTTACCTCCAGTCTCCTGATGCTGACAGTGAAACCAATCCACTGGACTGGTGGAAGAGCCACCCCAAAAAACCTTACCAAAGTCCGCCACCTGGCAAAGCTCTACTTGTGCATTCCTGCGACCAGCTCCCCCTCAGAGCGTGTTTGTAGCACGTGGCAACATGGTGACCTGCCATAGGGCAGCTTTAAAGCCTGTAGACAGACTCATCTTTCTTGCTTGTAACTTGTAAGACAACTACCCCAACATGAACTGTGATGTGCCATTAGGCTAACAGTTTTAATACATATTGCCTTGCACCATTTAATTTATTTATTCATGACCTCTAAGGGTTTACAGCTAAAAAAAAAAAAATTTAAAAAAATGTGAGTTCTGCTTCTGACAATAAATAAACATTAAAGCATTTGGTTTGTTCAGGCATTCTTTAGTCTGAAGCAGATATGCACCTTTTTAAACTGTATTTGATCAAATGTATATCTATCATGATAATTTATTTGCCGTATTACCCAGCCCTAGTCGTCGGTGATCAGACCTACCACCGTCGGGTCGACAGCAAACTTAATGATGGTGTTGGAGTCGTGCGCGCCCATGCAGTCGAGGGTGAACAGGGAGTACAGGAGGGGACTAAGTACACACCCCTGAGGGACCAATAGTCATAGTCATTTACACAAATTACATTTGGTAGCACTGCGTTTAAATTGTTTAACTTGTGTCAAACGTTTCAGGTAGCCTTCCACAAGCTTCCACAATAAGTTGGGTGAATTTTGGCCCATTCCTCCTGACAGAGCTGGTGTAACTGTGTCAGGTTGTAGGCCTCCTTGCTCGCACACACTTTTTCAGTTCTGCCCACAAATTTTCTATATGATTGAGGTCCGGGCTTTGTGATGGACACTCCAATACCTTGGCTTAAGGACAACAAAGTAATTTTGCTACAACTTTGGAAGTATGCTTGGGGTCAGTGTCCATTTGGAGGATGTATTTGCGACCATGCTTTAACTTCCTGAATGATGTCTTGATGTTGCTTCAATATATCCAAATAATTTTCCTACCTCATGATGCCATCTATTTTGTGAAGTGCACCAGTCCCTCCTGCACTAAACCACCCCTACAACATGATGCTGCCACCCCTGTGCTTCACGGTTGGGATGGTGCTCTTCGACTTGCAAGCCTCCCTTTTTCCTCCAAACATAATGATGGCCAAACAGTTCTATTTTTGTTTCGTCAGACCAGTAAACATTTCTCCAAAAAGTACGATCTTTGTCCCCATGTGCAGTTGCAAACTAGTCTGGCTTTTTTATGGCCGTTTTGGAGCTGTGGCTTCTTCCTTGCTGAGTGGCCTTTCAGGTTATGTCTCTATAGGACTCGTTTTACTGTGGATATGGATACTTTTGTACCGGTTTCCTCCAGCATCTTCACAAGGTCCTTTGCTGTTCTGGGATTGATTTGCACTTTTTGCAGAAAAGTACGTTCATCTCCAGGAGACAGAATGCATCTCCTTTTTGAGCGATTTGACGGCTGCGTGGTCCCATGGTGTTTATACTTACGTACTATTGCTTGTACAGATGAATGTGGTACCTTCAGGCGTTTGGAAAATGCTCCCAAGGATGAACCAGACTTGTGGAGGTCTACAATTTTTTTCTGAGGTCTTGACTGATTTATTTTTATTTTCCCGGGATGTCAAGCAAAGAGGCACTGAGTTTGAAGGTAGGGCTTGAAATATATCTACAGGTACACTTCCAATTGACTCAAATTATATCAATTAGCCTATCAGAAGCTTCCAAAGCCATGACATAATTTTCTGGAATTTTCCAAGCTTTTTAAAGGCACAGTCAACTTAGTGAATGTAAACTTCTGACCCACTGGAATTGTGATGCAGTGAATTATAAGTGAAACAATCTGTTGTTGGAAAAATGACTTGTGTCATGCACAAAGTAGATGTCCTAACCGACTTGACAAAACTATAGTTTGTGAACAAGAAAATGGTGGAGTTGTTGAAAAACAAGTTTTAATGACTCCAACCTATGTGTATGTAAACTTCCGACTTCAACTGTACATGTAGGTAGAGTTCATTAAAGTGACTATGCATGGATGACGACAGAGTGGCAGAGGGGTGGGGTAATGCAAATAGTCTGGTAGAGGTCCTGGATGGCAGGAAGCGTGGCCCCAGTGATGGGCACTACCCTCTAGAGCCTTGCGGTCGGAGGCCAAGCTATTGTCGTACCAGGCAGTGATGCAACCAGATGCAACTGCTCTCGACGGTGCAGTTGTAGAACCTTTTGAGGATCTGAGGACCCATACCAAATCTTTTCAGTCCCCTGGGGGGGAATGGGTTTTGTCGTGCCCGCTTCACGACTGTCATGGTATGCTTGGACCATGTTAGTTAGTTAGTTTGTTGGTGATGTGGACACCAAGGAACTTGAAGCTGTCAACCTGCTCCACTGTAGCCCCCTCGATGAGAATGGGGGGCGTGTTCGGTCTTCTCTTTCCTGTAGTCCACAATCATCTCCTTTGTCTTGATCACGTTGAGGGAGAGGTTGTTCTCCTGGCACCACACGGCCGGGTCTCTGACCTCCTCCCTATAGGCTGTCTCGTTGTCGGTGATCAAGCTTACCACTGTTGTGTCATCTGCAAATTTAATGATGGTGTTGGAGTCGTGCCTGGCCATGCAGTCATGAGTGAACAAGGGAGTACAGGAGGAACACCACTGTGAAGGGTTTATGCAAATACTAGCCTTGTAGCGCTTATCACGGGACTGTGACTGTGTGAAATCACCTCCCCAGTCAGCCTATTGTGTGTATTGACATTCACATTGCACTGTACAGCTTTACCTCAGGATTGGGGATCAAGTAAGAACTGTCTTAATTTATAAGGTTATTTTAAATGACACCTCGCTGAATCGTTAGCGAACTATAGCTACCGAAACAGATTATGTTGTGTTTGGGGAAGATCATTGTTTGCATCCATGAGCTAGATAGCTTTTAATTGTATTTTTATGACCAGCACTGTAGATGCACGAGACATATTTACCAGCGTCATAGCATACGTATCGATGAATCGTTGTGACATATGAAATACGAGTGATTTAATGTAATCATTGTGTAATAACTACGTTTAAAATGTATGAACGCGTTAAATTATGTGACGTGCAGTCCTATTCAGGGACTCTTGCACTGATATGCAGTGCCTTAGACCGCTGTGTGTGTTAACTATTTAACTGTAATATAATGTTTAAAAGGCCGCTAAAATATCAATTGTAAATATCAGATTTTTTGTGGGGGGGGGGGGGGGAGCAAGGAAAATCTCGGATATCGCTATCGGCCAAAAAATGTAATATCTTCATCACTAGCCGTTGGTCATGTAGAGCCAGTGGGGTCAACGCCAATCCCATTTCAATTCAGTCCATTTAGGAATCAGGAAGTCATCTGACTAAAATGTACATTTTGGTTCCTGAATTGTAACCTGACCCCCAACCCTGCCAAGTGGGGGAAAGAGGATTCACTGCTAAAAGTGAATATTGATGGTTGTCGATTTTTGATATAGTTGTGATCTGTGAGACCAGTGTGAAAGTGATGTTGTTTGAAGCATCACTCATCACCAACCAAAAGGGCTGGTTGAGGTCAATCCAGTCAATTTAACAAAAGTGCACAGTGTAATTCCTCAATGGACTGAACTGAGATGGAATTGACCCCAACCCTTCCAACAAGTCACTGGTTATTAAACTGATTTTGACTATTTGGAAGTGTTTTGTTTGAAGTATCACTCTGATTTTGTTTTTATTTATTTGTATTGTTCCAGGGAGACGCCAGGAGTCTGGGTGAGAACCTGGACCTGTCAGACACCGTGGTGCAGCAGAGGTTAGAGGAGCTCAAGGACCACATCAAGAGGGAGATCAGGAAGGAGTTGAAGATTAAGGAAGGAGCTGAGAACCTGAAGAAGGTCACCACGGACAAGAAGAGCCTGGCCTACGTTGACAACCAGCTGAAGAAGAGCAACAGGAAGCTGGAGGAGCTGCACCAGGAGCTTCAGGAGCTCGACGCTCACATCGTGGTCAAGGACCCAGAGATCCTGCTAGGTACAGAACCCTTACCCCTAACCCAGAGGAACTATTAGTTATGGTGAAATGAATACATACCTGTTATACACCATGTTTGGGAAAGTGGATGAGGTGAGAGTTTAAGGGCCAAGTCTCCCAGATAACTGACTTACCTAGTTAGATATAGTAAATACAATTAATTCAGCCACTTAGCTAACTAACAAGTGACGAAATACATGGGAGAAAGCTGGAGAGTATAGCACATCTTAGACATTTAGCAGTGATTTGCATACAAGTGGAGTTTCATCACATCATATGAGCCACACATCGAAGACTCTCTCATAGATATGTGTGTGTGTATACACTTAAAAAGATGAGAGGCCTGTAATGTTAATCATAGGTACACTTCAACTATGACAGACAAAATGAGAAAAAAAATCCAGAAAATCACATTGTAGGATTTTTTTAATGAATTTATTTGCAAATTATGGTGGAAAATAAGTATTTGGTCACCTACAAACATGCAAGATTTCTGGCTCTCACAGACCTTTAAGAGGCTCCTCTGTCCTCCACTCGTTACCTGTATTAATGGCACCTGTTTGAACTTGTTATCAGTATAAAATACACCTGTCCACAACCTCAAACAGTCACATTCCAAACTCCACTATGGCCAGGACCAAAGAGCTGTCAAAGGACACCGGAAACAAAATTGTAGACCAGCACCAGGCTGGGAAGACTGAATCTGCAATAGGTAAGCAGCTTGGTTTGAAGAAATCAACTGTGGGAGCAATTATTAGGAAATGGAAGACATACAAGACCACTGATAATCTCCCTCAATCTGGGGCTCCACGCAAGATCTCACCCCGTGGGGTCAAAATTATCACAAGAACGGTGAGCAAAAATCCCAGAACCACACGGGGGGACCTAGTGAATGACCTGCAGGGAGCTGGGACCAAAGTAACAAAGCCTACCATCAGTAACACACTACGCCGCCAGGGACTCAAATCCTGCAGTGCCAGACGTGTCCCCCTGCTTAAGCCAGTACATGTCCAGGCCCGTCTGAAGTTTGCTAGAGAGCATTTGGATGATCCAGAAGAAGATTGGGAGAATGTCATATGGTCAGATGAAACCAAAATATAACTTTTTGGTAACTCAACTCGTTGTGTTTGGAGGACAAAGAATGCTGAGTTGCATCCAAAGAACACCATACCTACTGTGAAGCATGGGGGTGGAAACATCATGCTTTGGGGCTGTTTTTCTGCAAAGGGACCAGGACGACTGATCCGTGTAAAGGAAAGAATGAATGGGGCCATGTATTGTGAGATTTTGAGTGAAAACCTGGCTGGGTCTTTCAGCATGACAATGATCCCAAACACACCGCCCGGGCAACGAAGGAGTTGCTTCGTAAGAAGCATTTCAAGGTCCTGGAGTGGCCTAGCCAGTCTCCAGATCTCAACCACATAGAAAATCTTTGGAGGGAGTTGAAAGTCCGTGTTGCCCAGCAACAGCCCCAAAACATAACTGCTCTAGAGGAGCTCTGCATGGAGGAATGGGCCAAAATACCAGCAACAGTGTGTGAAAACCTTGTGAAGACTTACAGAAAATGTTTGACCTCTGTCATTGCCAACAAAGGGTATATAACAAAGTATTGAGAAACTTTTGTTATTGACCAAATACTCATTTTCCACCATAATTTGCAAATAAATTCATTAAAAATCCTACAATGTGATTTTCTGGATTTTTTTCTAATTTTATCTGTCATTGTTGAAGTGTACGTACTTATGATGAAAATTACAGGCCTCATCTTTTTAAGTGGGAGAACTTGCACAATTGGTGGCTGACTAAATACTTTTTTGTCCCACTCTATATATATGTGTGTGTGTGCGTGCGCTATGTACTCACCGGCTCCTGTTGTGCTATTTACAAATCAACATATGACTGGCTCTACTACGTTAACCTTCATAATATAAAATGTGACATTGTGTTATTAATCTGCTTTATCCCCTGACTGCAGATTTTAACGTAAAGTATCTACAGATATTCAGATTTATTGAAAAACTTAAAATATGGGGGGTATATGAAAACCATCCCGTGGCCATTTCCAAACACTCCGCTATACAGCCTTCTCTCATGCTCTCTCTCAGCCCCGTGTCTCTCTCGCTCTCTCTCTCTCAGCCCCGTGTCTCTCTCGCTCTCTCTCTCTCTCAGCCCCGTGTCTCTCTCGCTCTCTCTCTCTCAGCCCCGTGTCTCTCTCGCGCTCTCTCTCTCAGCCCCGTGTCTCTCTCGCGCTCTCTCTCAGCCCCGTGTCTCTCTCGCGCTCTCTCTCTCAGCCCCGTGTCTCTCTCGCGCTCTCTCTCTCAGCCCCGTGTCTCTCTCGCGCTCTCTCTCTCAGCCCCGTGTCTCTCTCGCTCTCTCTCTCAGCCCCGTGTCTCTCTCGCTCTCTCTCTCAGCCCCGTGTCTCTCTCGCTCTCTCTCTCAGCCCCGTGTCTCTCTCGCTCTCTCTCTCAGCCCCGTGTCTCTCGCTCTCTCTCTCAGCCCCGTGTCTCTCTCGCGCTCTCTCTCTCAGCCCCGTGTCTCTCTCGCGCTCTCTCGCTCAGCCCCGTGTCTCTCTCTCGCTCAGCCCCGTGTCTCTCTCGCGCTCTCTCTCTCTCTCAGCCCCGTGTCTCTCTCGCGCTCTCTCTCTCTCTCAGCCCCGTGTCTCTCTCAGCCCCGCTCTCTCTCTCTCTCAGCCCCGTGTCTCTCTCGCGCTCTCTCTCAGCCCCGTGTCTCTCCCCGTCTCTCTCTCAGCCCGTGTCTCTCTCGCGCTCTCTCTCAGCCCCGTGTCTCTCTCGCTCTCTCTCTCTCTCAGCCCCGTGTCTCTCTCGCGCTCTCTCTCTCTCTCAGCCCCGTGTCTCTCTCGCGCTCTCTCTCTCTCTCAGCCCCGTGTCTCTCTCGCGCTCTCTCTCTCTCTCTCTCAGCCCCGTGTCTCTCTCTCAGCCCCGTGTCTCTCTCTCAGCCCCGTGTCTCTCTCTCAGCCCCGTGTCTCTCTCTCTCAGCCCCGTGTCTCTCTCTCTCAGCCCCGTGTCTCTCTCTCTCAGCC